>NW_010106201.1:42296-122647 GCF_000699245.1 Pterocles gutturalis | reverse complement strand
TCTCACCGCCTTTCCAGAGCCCCAGCCACAGCCCAGGATCCCGCTGCCTTCACCCAGCAGTACAGCTCCCTCCCCAGAGCGTTTGCAACACTCAAAACTTACTTAAATACGCGTAAGCAGCCTATTAAATTCTGGAATCCTACACATACTCTGCTATTCAAATAAAACAGCCAGAGCATTTTTCATATACAACTTGCCTCCTGGCAACTATGCTTTATGACAAGACCGTGTATGTAAGCATAATAAAAAACATAAATGAAAGACAAGACAGCACGGTTCAGTGGATTTCAATAAAGAGTCTGAAAACAGAAATCCTCAGAGCCACACCTTACACAATAACTACAACCACCTTCTCCATGAAGCTCCAAGGGAGCAGAAGGCTGCAGCTACCCGCGCTGCGGAGGGGAGATGCTGGTGCTGGCAGCTGCCCCCCTTCACCCAGGCAGCACCCTCCTGCCCCCAGCCCGCCTGTGCCCACCCACCCGAGGGGAAATCACACACTTGGCCATTGCCATCGTTAGGGAGATACTGTTAATGAGATGTTGAGTTCCCTGGGAGAGAAAAAGAGCACTCTAGATAATCATAAGCAAAAAGTCATCTCCTTTTATTGTCTTCTCCTGCACTTTTAGGTCTTTTCTAGTCTAACGAGAAAAGCAGCTCTTGCTTTTATTGGAGCCCTTTTCCTCCTTTCCAGTTCTCATCCAGAGGCTGTGCTGATACAATATTTGGGTACTACAGGAGAAGGCTGATTTGCTTGAAATCACTGCGGCTGCTGACAATGTTCTGTTCAGTGCCCGGAAATCACTCTAGAGATTTTAAGTTTGTTGAGAGAGAGAACACTTTGAGCTCTTCAAATTGCTTCAGTGTAATAATCCTCTTCACTTGTCTTCACCAGCAAACTCAGCCACCACTGAGCCCGGTTTGAGAGAATTAAGATTTAATCCAGACATCTTTTCACCTGCCAGACTTGCAGACACAATTCCCGATTGACTGGGCGATGCTGTGGTGCCTTTGATGTTCCATGCCCATTTTACAATGGCAGGACTCCTCTGGTTACCAGAGAACTCTGTGACAGTGGAGGGCACCAGCATCTTGCAGGATGCAAGTTTTAGATAAACTTAAGACTGGCAGGACACAAAATAAAGTGAGGAACACAGTTTGTGCATTGACAGTCATCCTGGCCCTCGCTGGCAGCGCCTGGGGGACGGGCAGCACTGCGGGCCGCCCCTCTGCTCTTCCACCGTCTCTTCAGACACCAGCTCTGTTCTGTGCATTTGGTCTTACAAAGGATGGAAGCAATGTGGTCCGAGCCATTCTTTGGAGGAAGAGTCCACCAGAATCCATCTTCTGGAATGAAAAACTCCAGTGTCTTGTAGCAGGGCTGTTTCTGGCACTATTGCACTTCTCACAATGCTTTGTGTGGGGAATCCACTTTAATGCTTGATCATTTGGGTTAAATTGGCTGCAATTTAGCTAATAAATAATTTTATTTACTTGATAATAGTTTCATGAAAGAGTATTCAGCAGATTGCTAAAACTGGTTTATTGGCATACTGCATTCAAACAAACATTGCAGGGTCCCTAGTTTACTGCAGATTAAATCTCCACCTGATATAAAATACCTCTGACACAGTCTCTTCTATCATCTTTCTGCATTAATCTGATTTCACCTATTATATTTTCTCTAATATCTTTATACCAGAATTTAATATTTGCTTTTAGACCTAAATTACATTTTCTGATGGACAGCTTATTCCTCGAAAAATACAGCTACTAGTTGTCAAGGAAAAAATACAATGTTTTCTATTTAGGAGAAACATTTCATTTTGAGTTTTGAAATGTTTTGACTTTTCTTTTCCAAAATGATGTTTCATTTTGAAATTAAGCCAAATGTAAAGATTATAATTAAGATCAAAACCAATAATGAACAAAGCCTTTCATTTAGATTAAACAGTTTTCCATCCATTGCAACATAGCACTTTTTTTTCCTTTCTATTTTGTCTTTTGGGCTTTTTGATTTTGTTGCAATGTGAAGGAAACACAAGAAAAATGAAAAGTGATTTCAGACGAACCCATTTTCTTCCCAGTTTTCACTTCAGTTCAGAAAACTGTAACTGGAATTTGTGATTGTTTACCTAAATATTGCAGATAACTTTAAATACAATCAAATTCAGAAAGACTCTTTTTTGCAGCATAGAGGAAGACTAAGAAATAATAAAGGAACTAAATGAACTTGAGCTGTAGGTTCTTCAACAAATTTAAAAAGGTGTTACGCCATTTGAATCTAGCAAATATTTAAACCACTTAGGAGAAATAGGATCCAGACCCGCTGTTCTCATTTCTTGCTTTCAGTTCCTGTTGTTATAATTACAATAATGAAATATTTTAATCTTGAGGTTTTTCATAATAGGATCCAATTAATGATTTTTTTAAAATTTCATTGAAGTTAAATACTTTTCTTTCAGCTGCTTTTTCTCCCCTTCTCCTCTTTGCTTGTAGCCTCTCACAAGAGCTTTGCAGATTCGTTCTATTAAAAAATGGGAAGTTGCACAATCCATCTAATTAGTCAAATCACAATTGTATGCAGCTTGCATGGACCGACAGGTGAATTTCACACACCACATGGAAAGTATGGCAGTGGCATTGCTTATTTTCTTCAATACCTCGGGAGCAAGATTCTATGACAAAAGGGAATATTACTATTTTGATTTTGGTTATAGATTTTTTTTTTTACTACATTATCAATCTTAATCGAATTCTGTTTAAATGTACCACTGCCTACATATATGATAAAGGGCTGATATTTAAACAATACTGGAAGACTAATTTTTTAAATGCAGTTTGGAGTGCAAACAGACATCAGATTGAAGGTCAAGTTTTTTTTCGGATGCTTCTTTGCCAGAGACAATCAGGAATTGCTGCAACAGAGCGAATCAACTGGCTATCTTGTCTCGCACCCTAACTTCAACAGTGCTTAGTACTAGATGACTTAGAGGGACACGTGAGATGACTTGAACCAGGAAATTGGGAATGAATTTGCCTCCAGGAAATTTCACAATTTCCAGGAGCCAAAGGATGACACATTACATCTCTTTTGATTCTCCTCAGTTTCACAGCATTTACTGCTATAACTCTAGGAAGCTTGTTCTGCATCTGAATGTCCTGGACTGATTTATATTTTTTCTTTCATTTTTCTTTTTTAATATATTTAATCTTTTCCTGTCCATGATCGTTTCTGGTCCAAGCTGCTTTGAAGAAAATGTTAACATTTTCTTTTCTGCCTTTTATGTCATCAAATGTCTTCTTCTCAAAAACGCTCAGCCTCCTTTTTTTGGTAGATGAGCACTGGACAATATTCAGCTGGTTTAAAGACTGACTCTCCTTTCTCAACTCTTACTTGAAAAAATCGTAAGTCCTTTAATCTTGGTAGAGTTAAGACTTCATTTTGTATTATCTTTTGGCTTCCTAACAGTGGCAAAAGGTGTCTTGACAGAATCATTTTATTCTCCCCACACATTGCAAACACTTTCACACTAATCCAGCACCAGGGGAATATCAGAATATTCCTTGTATCTTCTTTCAGCCCTGTAACAGCTGCCTAGAAAAAGCCCTTGGATAGGGCAGGCATATTGTGATGCTTCTCCCAGCATCTCCTCTCAAACAACAACAACAAAAAAATAATGTTGCAATTACACAAGGAAAATCAGAATAAAATATCAGATATATTTACAAATATTCCACTTCACAAGTTTATCTAGTGTGTAGATCTCACAAAGCCTGTGCACGTGTGACACAAATGATTTTTGGTATTCACTGACATGCAAGTACAACTCAAGTATCCCAAATTATATTATCCCATAGAGGATATTTCTTGCCTTTCTTCCTAATATTGTGCTTGGTGGTAATTCCCTGTGGACTTTTGCAGCTTTTTTCTTTTGAATTGTTGGAAGTGAAGGAATGAGATCTGCTGGATGTCAGCATGCATCAGGCTTGTTAGTAGAGATCTCCTAGTGCTGAGAGAATAGCATCTGGATGCCTGACTCCAAACACAGAAGAGCAGCAGTTAATTTTTCTAATGATACACAAAACTACCAGGAATGTTTCTGACATTTTTCTTTTAATTCCCTTCCACTCTCCCTTCCCTGTAACCTTCCCCAAAAATCTACGAATCAAAACAATGAAGAGCCGAAGTACTGACTTCCTTGGAAATGCTTTCAATTTGCACTAGGAAGAAATTGTTTCTTATTGCAAATATTACTAGACTCGGTCTTCATCTATCAAACCTAACAATCAAGTCCCTTGAAACAAAGGCTATTAAGTAACTAAATATTAAAGGGTTTTTTTTTTTTTCAGAAATTACCGTGTGGATTATATAGCTATCTGAAAAGACAAAAATATTTTTCTAATGGCTGGTTGATTGAAGTAAATTGAAATAAGCCTAGTTCAAAATATCTTTTGTCACGACCATTCCTTTCTGATTGCTGCTATAAGAATTACTCATCTTTCGTACAAAACAAGATATACTTTATCCACAAACTTGACGTCATTTGTTACAGATAAAACACCCACAGACTGCACAATTCTCGAAAGATTCTGTTGAGATCTATATACTGCCAACCCAAAACCCATTTAAACAAATAGAAACCTTTCCATGATGTCAACACGCGTTGGATCAGCTCCTATTTGAGCTATTTCCACACGCGTGCTCCTTGCTTTTCTACTTTGAACAAATTACCTGGAGACTTGGCTGCACTGCAATGTTGTTTTTAGGCACAAGTTTCTACTACTAAAGCTAAACTAAAAAAAAAAAAAAAAAAAGATCAAAGAAACTTTCAACAGTGAAATTAAGGCATGTAAAGTTGAAATACGCATTTCTTGCACCATTTAACTCTTTTGATTGCAAGCTTTCACTCTCTAAAAGGAAGCGCCAGAGGAGATAGAAACATGGTCAACAAATTTGTGCCAATTTTTTTGTTTCTTATTCAGCACTCTGAAAACACAACCCCTTGCAGTTCCCAGGGTCCATTTTGCAGCATCTTTCCGAGTCAGGTAAGTTGCTATTTTCTTTTAAACCATAGGAAGGGAAGTCAAGCCACAAACCCTATAACCTAAACAGTGAATGAATGAGCAAAACCTGGTTTAGTGGTTGTTTTAACTGTTTTAACAACAGCTAATGCAAAAGGTACTGGCAGAGGTTAATCTAATTGTTACCCTTTGTAACAAGTCCACCTTTCAGTCCCGTGTCATCTACAGATATACAAGCTTATGGATTTTATTTTCTAAATCCCTAAATGTTCTATTTTCTTTTCCTAGAAAAGCACGGTCTCATCTATGGTCCATCAAGAGCCCTGAAACAAATCTTCTGGGCTCTTTGCACAAATAGTTCTCATCTGAACAATCATCCATCTGCCTCCCACAGAGCAACTGTGAGTCCAATCTGTAAAAGTTGTGTTTTCTTTCCAGCTGCCCAGAGAAAAAGAACTTTACCCTCTCTCCATGCTTGTCTAGCATCATCATGACAATATACTAAATCCAACTGCCTGGCCCTCTCTGTGCCTAAAAGGCATGAAGGACACGGAGGAACTGTGGGCTCCATCACATGCAAAATTTCTTTTGCAGCACATCAGAATCGGACATGATCTCTTGTGACATGACATCAAGAAACAGTTTGGTTTCTTTCTTTACCCCGAGCTAAACGAGGATTTATATTCCACTTGTGGTTACTGCCTATGTTCAGAACCACGTATCTTTTTAAGCACCTCTACTGCGTCATGCATTGCTGCCTCTGCAGCAGCGCAGCCCATAACCCATTGATAACTTGGTTTTCAGAGGTGCTTATTGTGTATCTTTTTGGATTCTCTTCCTTTCCATTAATTTCATTTATCCCTTTTGTCACTCGATTTTGGCAGCTTCCTGGTGTATTTCCTGGGGCTGAAGGAGGAGAGCAGCAGCAGCCTCAGCAGAGAGGGACCCCCCAGCCATGGCCGTAGTGTCTGGTTGTGGGGAGCCCACGGGTGGCAGATCAGCATCTCCACGGCTCTGCAGGTGATTCACCTCAGCAACACTTGTCATTGGCACTGCTGAGCTGCCCTGAACTCCCCAACAAAACTGCTCTTTGCTTCCCTCCCTCGTCCATCACATAGTCTCCTTGTTGGAGGAGCAGCTTTGGAAAAGGAGAAAAACAATTAACGGGAGCAGCAGGCAATACTTTTTTCAGTGGTTTCACCATTCCAGGGTAGTCTTTTCTGTCCCATCTCAATGTTTGTGCTGCTGGCCATTTGTGTAATGGTGGGAACGCCTGTGCCTTCCCATCACAGCAGGAAACGTCCACCACACCCACTCCTCACCATAGATACGCGAATCTTAATTCTTTTGTAAAGATAAACACGCAGGTAGGTGTTTGTTGTATTTTTTTTTTAATTGTGTGTGCAGCATGGGGCTTAGTTCATTTGTCAGCGCATGACTATTATCAGAGCATAAATGAAAGGAAAACTAGAAGGACATCTTTTTAAAAAATATTTCTTGCAGAAATTAGTTCATTAGCACTCAAAAACACCCTTCAAAACAGAGAAAATTTTACAGACAAATAGAGCTACTCAGTCAAAGGTTCCACCTTGGCGAATAAACACAGTCCCAGACATGAGCAAAAACTGGAGTGCTGTCAGGGCAGGGAGTGATGGGAGAGAGGAGCCAACTGGAGGCTGTCATTTGGAAAAGTGGCCAAAAAGAGCACAAACATTTGAATAAAGGGCAAAGTTACCTTTAGCACGTACGAAGAGATTTCAAAAGAATGAGTCTTGGTTCCCATCAGCAGATGGCAATAAGGTCTTTACATCCAAAACCTCGTGTGACTAACTGAGGATGTCCACTTAGAAAATACAGCAAAAGAACCCAGTAAGCACACACTAAAATAAAATCTCCCGAGCCAGGAACAGTATTAGTATTGTCCATATTAGTCCATTCCTCTACAAAAAAGTTTTCCCACCTCCTGAAGACAACTGACTGTTTTTGTTTTCCACTCTCATTCCTGATAACAGACGGTTGCTGTTTGCAATACACTGTCGAGTACAGTTCACCTTTCCTGTCCTCTTTCTGCATACCCCAAAGGACAAAAACATTTGTACAGATGCTGCGTAAGTATTCTCTAGCCTCAGCATTGTTGGATAGCTATTATGTCATTTTCCTATCTTCTTCATATTGAAACCTTTTTTTTTTTTTCCTCATGAGCTAAGTGGCTTTATACAGTACATTCATACACACAGAAATTCATACCAAGAGCTGTGTGTTTGTATTAATCAAAAACATGTGGCAACACGCTATGTGTGTAGATAAACAGCACGTTTAATTGAGAGAAATGTTCTGCTCAGCATTTTGCTTGTTCTGGTGTGCCTGTTGCATTGGTTTGCATTTAGTAAGAAAAATTAAACAGAAAAAAATTGTGTTTCTTATAAATCCCCATTGAATAGTTACAAATTTTTAAATTAATTTTCTGATCCCTACCCTGAGCAATAGCTAAACCACATGAAGTTATTTACTCGACAAACACCAGAATTTCTTCCATATGCCAAATTCTTTAAGCTATATTACTCTGAAATTGAAATTGATGGAGGACATCTGATCTAAAAGATTCTTTTCTTTAAGTTTAATATGCCATATCACATGATCTTGTCGGGAGGGATCATGTCAATGATCTTTATGCCATAATGTGAAGCAGCCATGTATAAGTTGACTATACTAATACAGAAAAATAAGATAGATTTCTTTTGGCAGTATCTTAGCTGACTTTTCCCTTTTCTTACCTTTTTAAAGAAGAAAAAAAAATGAGCTACAAGCAGCAGCTAAATCCCAGAGAACCTTCTACCAAGCCCAAATTCCTGATCCTGTGTTTTGTGTGGGTGGATCAGAGCATCAATAATAGGAAAGTCATTGGATGGAAATGAAAGTGAGCTTTCCTACCATTTTCTTTGGGCTCAGCTGTTGCTATAGCATTTTTCCTCTGCAAAATTCAGACCTCAGTTTGTGGGGATCTCCTTTCTCTCACTTTTCCCTCTTCATTATGTCATTGAAACGTGACAAGACGAACTCTATCTGAGCTTGTGTTTCATCTGAAGACTAGGGAAGATAAAGAAATAAATTGAAAATACACGGGAACTTTCACAGACTCTCTGACACACAAAAGGCCTCCTGGCAGCCCAAACCACCACGGCGGGTGGCAGAGGAAACCTGTCCGGGCAGCAGCAATGTCTGCTCTGCACCAGGGCTGCTTCCACTTCCACACCTCTCATTCTGCCAAATGTCTCAGTGATGAAATTTGGGCACATGCAGCCAATTCTGTACCTAGGCTGTTGCCATCGACTCAGAGACACAAGGGTATGGCACTAGTGACACCCAAAAACTTTCATCCCATGTGGCTTCTCAGTGCTGTCACTAAGAGGGGTGGCACTGTAAGAGGGGAAAGGCCCACCAAGAGTTGAATGCTCTACGAAACATTAATTCCTGCTTATCATCATGCAAATGTTTCTCTTTTTTTGTTCTTCAGGAAAGAAAGTGTATCTCGTGATGCAGGTCTCTGGTGCTGGTAACCAGGAAACACAACTGGGCAGAGGTTTCTGCCAAGAACATGTTCGAGCAGAGCTTCAAATAATCTTTTTAAGGTCTCTTTGCTATGCCCCTTCCATCACACTGTGTGTTTCACTTGTTCTGGTGAGACTGTCCCCAGCTATCCCTTTGGTCCATGATGTTTTCACAAGACCCACTTTTTCACAATGAACTCAGACAAACAGAAAATAACTTGCTGAGAAAAAAACCAAACGCATACACATGCGTTCAAAATTCAGCTTCATCATATGAGCCCATAGCTCAAAGACCAAGCTCACTTACCAGGTAAGAAGCGTGCAAAAACCAGATGCCTGCGTTCTTTGTGGTTCTAGATTAGCATAATTTATCTTTACCTCTGAAGCTTATTTAAAATACATGAAAGCAGCTTTGCCAGTTCTCATTTTATCCCACATAGAAAGTTGTCTTAATTTGCAGGCAGTGGGGAAGTGAGCAGTTACACCTGTGCCGTGACAGGCTGCGTGCTACTTGTACTTCTACTATCCCAGTGTGACTGCGGGAATGTTTCTGTGGGAATAAAGCTGTACACCAAAAATAGATGAGGAGAAACAAACAAAAAAAAAAAATCAAGTTGCTTCTAAATTTTGCAACCGGTTTTCATACATGCAAACTGAGAGTGGCCCAGAAATGTAATCTCAGAGGCCATGCACATAATGCTTGTCAGCACACAAATATTGCCTTGCCAGCCCCAAAACAGCGGAGGCTCTCCAGGTCCAGCCCAGCAACATCTCTACATGCAAGATGAGAGAAAATACAGGAGCCAAGTCTAAGTCAGACATATTTAGACTGCCCATTAAGTATCAGCTCATGAATGCTTAAATTAATACTATCAGAAGAATTAATTCATTATGTATAATAATTAACACATTGTCTCATTTTGGTTGTCAGCACATAGAGGAGAACGACGATGTTCTTCAGAAGTTAGGAAGATTTCAGGCTCGTGAGAAAATGCCTCCATCCGGGAAAAGGAACTACCTGCAGGTAACTAACACAGCCCCAAGAGGAGAGTAAAACAGAAATAGGTAATGTTGTGCTATGACTCATTTGGCTTTCAGAGTTGCAGCAGAAGTTCTGTAAGGAATAGAGGTCTGCTATTATCTATTCATTTGTGCCTTTATGGAACTGTTCAATAAAAAACTGATTTCCAGATCCTTAATGGTGTTGTACAGAAAAAAAAAATAAAAAATCTGTTGCACTCCGTGATAGGAAATAGGTGTTACAAATAGGAGACATACCATCTCTTTCCTACTCTGAATTATTTAAGGAAGGTGCTTTTACAGCTGCATAAGTGGACAAAATCTGCAAGAAACTTCTCCATAGATTCACGAAAACAAGGTGCCACTGAACACAAATAACATATTCCAACTGACAGAGAAAGATGCATTACATTAGTTTATATTTCTAGAGATGATCTAAGCCCTTAGTTATCTGTTACATCAAATGTCTCCGTTTTCCTTCTGTAATCTAATATCCACCTTCAAGCTTGCCCTACATTTAAAATTTATACAAGTTTTTTCAGATGCTGCCATTTTGCCTTAGGCTTTCTAGGTGTTAAGCTCCAGTAATAATCTACACTGTTTCTTTAAGAAAGTTCATCCATTCACTTTAATTACATTTGCAGCCCTGGTTATTGTCCCTGTGCCTGCAAAGAATGTTTCCAGCCATAAAAAACCATTATCTGCCACAATTATGGATAACCAGAGCGTGGCCAGAGGGCAGAAATGCCATGGTGAAAGATTGTACCGCAATTCAGCGCAGAATTTATAACTTTCCTCAGGGCTAACTGTCAGCCTGATCACAATGCCTGACAAAAAGATCCAGTAAAGCAAATGCAGATGCTTCTTCTTGCCTGCATGGTTGCTCTTTTAAATTTTTTTTTTTTAAGGTGCAGTTTGTTATAATACATTAAGTTGCAGCCACCGTAGATGCAACACCACAGAAAAGACACCGTGCCTGAGTCAGTTTGCTGGAGCACGGATTTAAACCACACGAATCCAGCACCATGGTTCTAAACACGCGTTGTTCTCTGTGCAACCATTTCAAAGGTATACAGAAAATACTACTGTTTGTTTGCTCTGATCACAGAAGCTGCAGGCTCAGTTTCTGCTGTGTCGTGTCCTCTTTGCTCGTTACTGATGCCAGATGGAGACAGAGATGATTTTCCATGGCTACCCATCTTACTGCTCTTGCAACATTCGATCTTTCTGTCTCCAATTCTTGTGGTTATTAACATGCAGAGGAATGCCAAACTGAAAGAAAGATTAACTTCTTGACAGTATTTGAGTATATCTAATTATTTCTCTCATTCCATCTGGACATCTTTGTCCTGATGGAACAGAGGTTTGTAACACGCTTCCTGATGTGCAGGATTTCAACAGAAGAGGGCAAGAAGACCATGAGTTCCATCAAGACATTTGTTCATGAGAATAATGATATAAATCCCTCTATCATTTTTTTTCCAGACAGAGGACTCAAAGCACAATACAAACATGACTCAGAATTATCCTTTTTGGTTTTGTGGTGAAAGAAAACTGAGCAGATATGAGAGGGGCCTGGGCGATGTTCCTGGCATCCCTGCTGCCTATGCAACCCCCAGCACAGCAGCAGGAGCTGCCATCCCATCCCCGCCCATGCACACGGGAGCCACAGTTTTGGACCCGTGCAAAGGTCAAAGTTCCTCCCGTCCCACGCTCCAGACTTGCTTTAGCCTGTGCCCAGGTGATGATCTGCATTCCCGGAGAGTAGCCGGTCCCCAAAGTTGGACTTGGCGCCCAGTCTCAAACAGACCTTCCCAGAGAGGCGATAACAGAAGGAAGACCAAGATCCATCGTCCTTTACAGAGGATGCTGCCTTTCTCAGCAAGAAGGCAGCTGCTTAAAAATAAATGCAGAATAAAGATCTCAATCTCTCCCTAGGATTTCCAAAAATACTGTGCCTCTAATGGGACAATAATGCCTGTGGGCATCTATTTGCACCCCCCTTTTTAGGCATTTCAAGGGCTTTAAAAATTTTGGACCTATGTGTCCACAGATCAGACTGAGAGAATTCATAGTGCAGATCAGCCCAGTTTCTCCTCCTTTCAGGTTTAATTACAGGAATCCAAAATACGGAAAAGATAAAGGTTAAAAATTTCAGATAAGATGACGGAGCTGGTTTTTGCTTGGTTCTAGGCAATCCAGTGAGATAGCTTGGGGGTGGTTTTGCTTAGCAAAAACCCCTTGAATTTTGTTCTAAGCTGCCTGGACTTCTTTCTCTGAGTCCAGCCAGCTCCAACTTGGCTGCAGCAGAGCTCTTTACAAAGGGAGTATTTCTCACAATCTTTGAGATGGCAAATCTTCCACAATTCCCAGCACCCTAACCCCACTCTGGCACGAACAGGTCATAAGATTTGGCACCTCTGATGCAGCTTCAAACTCAGCTTCTATCCTAAACATAATCCAAGGCAGAACTCCACCTCTTGGCGTATCTTCAATAAAACATCATTCTACCTGAACCTCAGAAAAGATAAACTATTAAAGTAATAAGAGGATAATTTAACCTCTTTAATCAGATAATCCTCCAGCACATTGGACATTTATTTGCACAGTATATTCTGCAGTAATGAGTTTGCAGCTCAGATTTAAACAATTCCCCACCCTCAGAAAAAAGCTGAAGGAAGTGGTTGAGACATTCCATATCTCAGGTGCCATTATGTGAATGTGAAAACAAATGAGTTTAATTGGGGAGAAATTCATCCCAGACAGAGGGCTTGCCTAAGGCCCTTGTCTGAGAAACCCCACTTAACTCCGCTCTAGTACAGAATAGCTACACAGGCACTAGATACCAATTAAGCCCTACCTATCTTTTTAATGAAGGGCTGAATCTGAAAATGAATTATTGTTTTGATGTGCAAATGATGTTGGTTTGGTAAGGTAGAGAAAGCATTCTATCTAGGGGGACAAGCAAAAATAAAGTGATAAAGTGTTTGCGTAAACACATGAAAACGCTACTGAGCTTTCTACGGCTCTCCAACAGTGAGAAAAATTCTCCACGGTATTCAGACTAAAACTGCAAGTTCAGCAAACTTGAATCACTCTGTGTCTTTGTGCCAGTTTCAGCCAAGCATTCCTTTCAGAAACCAAAACAAACAGAAATACTTCCCTGAAAACTACAACTTCTCATTTCAGCTTTTGCTAAAATAATTGATTTTCTAAGCAGTTGTTCGTTCTCATATTTCCCACAATTCCATATGTGTAAATGTTAAATGTTCAAAAATAAACGGTTTTGCTTTGAGTCAAACCAAACATTCCTGTTAGCTTCTCCATAACTTTTCAATTGATTTTTTTTTTTTAATCTACGAGGCCAAATTGTTTTCCTGAATTTAAAATTATCCAGGAGAAAGAAAACCACCAAATACAGGTTAATGTATGGTCCAAGGCCCTGCAATGAATTTTTTTAAAAATAATCAATTTTCATCTCATTTAAAATTCAATTCAGGGAATAATTGACTTGATTTCTTCAGGTTTTGCTGAGCTGGGGCTTTCCCTTAAATGGTGCACATCTTCCGGGTGGCTGCAGTAACAAACTGTGCTTTTTGGAAGACAATTTTGCTGATACAGATCTTTGGAAATGAAAACAGATCTCTTGCTATGAAACAAAAATGACATATGGTGCTTCCTCGTAACCTGAGTGCCAAAGACCTGTGAGCTAGCTTGGATCCCACTAATGAAGTCACAGAAGTTCATCAGGTTTTCAAACCCCTGGCATCCATGAACGGTGAAAGTCCAATGTGCAAGATCATAAAGCTCCACAGGCGAGCTGTCCCAACCAGTGGTTTTCAGCTCGTGGTCTATGAAGCTGAAGGACTGCAGGGACTTGGATCAATAATTTTTAAAAAGCAATCCTATAGTGAGAAAGCTTAAATATTTCATAAAGATGTGCACCCAGCCCATTGGAAGAGGTTGAAAATCACCAATCTAGAGGAAAACTCACTGAAAACTGTGAGAAATTTTTATGGCTTTTCTGGGGCGGGGGGTGAACTTCTCCTTAGCAATCATAAATAGTAGGAGGTATCTATTTGAAGACAATTACATGAAAATTGTTTCAATGTGCCAGTAGTCAAAAAGTAATTTTTGGAAGCAGACCTCTGATTACTTAATTGTCAGAAACATGGATATCTCACTTGCAAGAATGTCACCTTCCTAGGACAGACTGCATCACACAGACTTCAGAAAACAGCTGAAATGGTGTAACGTAACCAGCTTTTAAAGGACAGAGAACGCATGGTCCCTGGCAATGAAGGGTGGAGGGACTCACTGGTCTTTCTCACCTATGAAATACGATGGTGTTCCAAGATATGAACAAGTCCTATGACTAATGTACATTATTCATACCTTAATCTACACCAATAGGTCTCTGTTTTTTTGAAAAAAAATCACTGGGATGTCATTGGGAACCCACAGTCAGGCACTGCAGCACTCATATCTATTTACAGGTTTGGAGTCTATTGTTAGATATATTAAATTCCAGTTTATAGTTTAAAAAAAAAAAGAAAAAATGCCATCCTTACTGATAACTTAAATCATCCTCATTTCTGCTCCACCTTCATTACACACATAAAATTCCCTTTGCATGACTGCAAGATCAAATCCCTCATCCCAGATCGTAATTACAGAGTAGTTGGGGAGTAGATGCCATCTTCCCTTTGCAGGGTCACACAACTCGTTAGTCAATCATATTATTAAGACCTTTTCAGTTTTAATAAATGAAAGTGGTGTTCATCTCATGGCTGAGAATGGATTTTTTTTTAAATGGAAATAAATATTTGATGCTTATCTTCACAGCGTATCTTTAAGAAAACTATTATCACTTCAAAATAGTTCCTCCCAGCAAAAAGTGCAATTATGTAATTCTTGTCCAAGCCAAGTAATGATGAGACGCTAGGTTGTGTTTATGTTTTCACTATGTTTCAGACCCATAAAATGAGCCATGGAATAAGCTGGTGAAACTTCAATATAGTTGCAGACCAGAGAGAGATTCGGTGCTTCAGCCACCTGCAGTAGTGCAAATGCCTCTCACAAGCTCCAATCGAGTTGACAAACAAATTAAAACCAGGTTTTGAACATGCATTTAGTAAGAGCTTGTTCCACAAGTAGGTCCAGCAGACAATGGCCCAACAGAATCCAATTCTTTGCTTAGATGCTAAAAATCATCCACTTAATGGGAGCAATTATCACTGATCCATCATGCTATCTTCTTAACATGTAATATCTTACTCCTTAAGATATGAAAATAATATTTTAACCTCCTAAAGTAGATTTAAAGAG
The DNA here is from genome assembly GCF_000699245.1 of Pterocles gutturalis. NCBI lineage: Eukaryota > Metazoa > Chordata > Aves > Pterocliformes > Pteroclidae > Pterocles > Pterocles gutturalis. The sequence continues at coordinate 107,726 of NW_010106201.1, read as the reverse complement.
AATCCCAAAAATTCTCAGGACCGGTCTCATTTAAAAGTGAGTGGGATTATGTTCAGTTACTCAGATGCTTTTAAAAATTCCTACTTGATATTTAAAATACATAGTTCTGAAGTAATTTTCCGTTCAGTACCTTCTTGAAATCAAGCTTTAAAAATTGACTTCAGAGCTAACATACATCTTTGTACCTGCATTTTCTGTTGGCCGGTTTTCCTGCTGTAACACAATGCTGCAATGCTTCATTTACAATTATGTTCAGTTACTCAGATGCTTTTAAAAATTCCTACTTGATATTTAAAATACATAGTTCTGAAGTAATTTTCCGTTCAGTACCTTCTTGAAATCAAGCTTTAAAAATTGACTTCAGAGCTAACATACATCTTTGTACCTGCATTTTCTGTTGGCCGGTTTTCCTGCTGTAACACAATGCTGCAATGCTTCCTTTACAATCATATCCAAAATATTAACACAAGACCCAAACCGCTATTCTGAGCTGGGGCTACTGAGTGCTTTGAAAAGAGTCTGTATTGTAATGGGCACACATCAATCACATTAAGATAAACTGTGCTTGAAAATACTGTATTTGGTAAATAAAATGGTTTTTAAACTTGCCTGTCTGCAATAGATTTTGCGAAATATTTTTCTTTGGAAGCACTGCCTAAACTAACCTTCTTTACCACATCCTGCAGAGATTTAGACTGGTGGTAAAATGAATTCCATTGATGGCTTTGGAAAGAATGTGTCCTAATACTCTAGCTAAGCGTTGTTTGTTAATTTGGAAGCATAATGTTTAGAATGCACACCTCCTCATATTTAATCCTTGCAGTGCACAGGAATGCAGATTTTACAGGTTTTTATTAGTGCAAAAAATTAGAAACCAAGCAGAATACTACTTTATTATTATTACTAAATATTATGGACATACACAAAACTCCCAGTCAGGATAGTGACCCTATAACATTTACTTTTATATAATGCATATGTTGGTAGATTTCAATTTATGGTAATCACATCTCTCAAAATAAGGAAACTGCTTCTGCAGTTGCATTTACAAAACCATTGGGTGGACCTTTACCCTGGGGCATTGCATTGCAGCCATGCAGCCCCCCAATGATCAAACTATTATTGTCAGGATGAAGGATCATCTTTGTGAAATGCAATTACCATAAATGTAATTTTAAAATTCTTTTAATATTTGATTACACTTGATATTGTAGTTCTCGCGAAAATCTTATTCATTGGAAAAAATAATAGTAAGCTTTTCTTTTGTCACCTGCACCACTCTGCAATACTCCCAGAGCGTGTCCCTTATTGGAATTGTTCCTGATTTGCACCAGCAGGAGAAGGAACTGTAAGTTTCTGGGGGTATTTGACTCATCAATTAATTGGTAGTCTCAGGGACAGATCCGTTGGCCACACCAGCTTTCACCAGCTCAGTACAAGGCTGGCAAACCCCTTAAGGACGATGTTACTGCCTGTTTTCCTATCCTGCTCCTAAGCAATCCCTGCCCTACCACAAGGCACTGACACCTAAGTGCTGTCGTTTCCATTGAAAAATAAAAAACTTTGCGCTACGGAAAATTCCCCTAGCAGCGTTTGGAAAAAAAAAAAAAAAAAATCTCTAATTACCAAACACATGAGCATTGTGAGAATCTAATTGTGAGTTCTCCCGAGCCCTTCTGCTTGCTCCCATGGCCACAGACGTGGGCCCAAGAGGTTCAGCCCGGTGCATTCGCCACCCTGCCGGTCCGGCTGGCAGGCAGCGGGGAGGGAACATTTGCTTCTGCAAAAGCCGTCCACCAGCAGCTGGAGCTGGGGCCGCTCACACCCTGTTGTTGCAGACAGCGAGAAAACCATCCCGTGTCCCAAATAAATTAATGAATTATTCTCCTCCTCCCAACAGACTCAGCGTTGGAGCCAGGAGCCGTAATCGCACTCTTGCTGCCTCTGAGTCACTGTCAGACGGAGCCCAGCGCAGAGCAGGCTGCAGAGTCAGCAGAGGCGGCACGCTGCATTGTGTTTGTAATTCAGTCAAACCAGTTTAAAAATAAACTCCTCTTCCCTTGGCCCCTCCACAGGCCCCTCTCCGCACACACAAACGCTGCCGTTTCCCGCCATACAACAGCTTTTTGGAAAAGAGCACCTGACTTGCATGAAAGAGCTTTTGCCCCCTGGGTTAAACCTTGTTAGTCGAGCCCCTGAGCAGGCAGATGAACTCAGGTTTGCAGAGAAGCCTGAAGGATTCAAGCATTCAAAAGCCATTAAAATGCAATGGGAGCGGAGCACTCATGCTTTCAGGTGCCTTTGAAAATCCCAGCCTCTGTCTTGGGGTTAAATCAAGGAGATGAGGGCAGGAGCGTTCACCTTGTCACTGTGTTTTCTAAGGACAAAGGAGGGTCCATCGCTGCAAAGACAGGTATTGCGGGATCCTTCTGCTCATCACCACAACCACAGAAAACTTTCACGCTCCCCCAAAGCTGCCTCTGTGATTTCCCCCATATGCCGGAGTCATTGTGCGGCTGGAGGGGATAAATAGTCACTGTCACAAAGTAGTGGTACTGTGAAAAGCATAAATACCTTTTCCATTTCTTCTTCAAACTTTCATTTCATATCTAGCCGCACTGAAATGGGAATTTGTCATAATGAAATATTTTACATCTGTCTCTGACAAAATAATTACTGGCAAAACATATTAATTCCCCTCCCCCCTCATATGGCATTTGAAATTAATGGCCAGATAAGTTCTGGGAGGTTTTAAAGATCTGTAGGCAAATTTTGAATACATTAATATTCAAAATTCAAACCATGTTGATTACACACAACAGGCTGCATATCTTGCTTCTGCTTCCTGGCTGTAGTGAAATGCTATAAATAGTTTTTTGATAGGCAAGTGTATGTATTCAATATTTTTATGAATATTTACTGATATTTGCTTAATATCAGTATTTTAGGTGAATGCTTCTGCCACAAGGTCCAGCTGTATGTTTGATCAAAAAAAGTAAAAACTCAAAACACCCCCACAAAGCAAGTATCATGATTAAAAATGCAGGGAGCCTCTTGAGGGAACTCACTTAAATTTGTGTTAATTTTAACTCACTTAAAACTGTTGTTAACCCATGTACTTTCATTCATTCCTCTATTATTCCAGTGCAAAGAAAATTGATTTTTTTTTTTAGCATTAAGAAGTTATTCTCATTAAAGCTAGTAAAACATTTCAACGCTTGATTTTTCAGAATAATCATGTCTTATTTTTCTAACAGAAAAACTAAACTGCAAAAATTATTTGCATTTAATCATTTTGCACTATGAACATTCTCCAAAATAAGTGATTTTTCAAATGTGTTTAACATAAATGAAAAAAAAACCAAAAAACAAAAAAAAGTAACGTTTCATCAAATCATGCAGACATATGTTTGTACCATTCACCTAGTTTCAGTAGTACAAAATAGTGTTGTCAAAAGAGACAGACTGGCATTGGCACACAGGTTGAGTCCCCTAACAATCTTCCATGCCCATATAAAACAGCACGAGATTCTGTGACTAAGAGCATATCTGATCCTACAACTAATTACCACTTTCCAAGTTGTAAAAAGCAGTAACTCTTGAAAGTTTTTACACAAGACATCCTGAAAACAGTGAAGATAAATGTACAGCACTTCCCTACATGCTCTAATAGGAACATTCCTAGAAGAGGATGTCTTAAATTAATTATTCTACCCCAGGATAACATAACAGCACTGGGAACAGCTAGTCCTCAAGGCTCTTGTTTTCATTGTAAATGCAAAGTAAAAGTTTCAGACATTTTCCCCGGAAATAATTAACAGCCACTGAGTAGAAGCTGCAGATGCGCAATGCTTGGTCGTGTTTTTGTGCCTGCTGCAGCTAAGGAGTAGGACTGGGAAGAGAGGTCCTAATATCCAGGCCCCCAGACCTATTGCCCCTTTCTCACATTCAAATTCCCAGGAGTTACATGCTGATATATCACTGCTGATCTGACCCCAAGGCAACCGCCTTTCCAACTCATTCTGGGGCAGTTACTGCAGCCAGCCAAGCAGTGTCTGTAAATGTTCCTGCCAGTTTCCAGTACATCTTTCCATGCTGTGTGATGAACACCAGCACTGCAATGTTGATGTTTACAAATACAGATTCATCGTGCGTTGTGCTGCAATAGACGCATGAGTTGCTGCTTTGAGGGATGAAGGAGAAAAAGGAGCCTGGCCAGAACAAGAGCCAGCCTTATCAGGAGCCCTGCGGGAAACCCTCCTCTGGAACCCACAAAGCACAAGACATCAAAGCCAAGAAAGACAGCCAGTACTAGGATGGCAAGTGAGAACCCAGCTTTGGGAAAGCTACAGGATACGAGACTGCGCCATGGCCAACCACCATGACATGGCCCACCAGCATCAACAGGACCTGAGGTGCTGAGGATCTAGGCCACAGGACACATCAGCCTGTGCACTTTGAATTAACAGAAAGATATGTAAAAGCCAGGTTAGGTATCAAAAGCAACCTCGCTACACTAGCATAGGGTCTAGGAGTACTTTTCCAGCTGTGAACCCAGCATTTCGTGCTAACGCAGGTATTTCTGCGGCACTGCACTACAGCCATCTCTAGTGTCTCTGTCCACTAGGTTCCATTGATATAAATGGAGATAAATGATAATTTCCTGGGTTATGGTGCCTGTGAGAATGGAAATCATTAAGACAGTGGAGACTACTTGAATACCTATGCTGAGCCAAAAGCCAGGAGAGCAATGGAGACAAGACCCCAGACCAAACCTCCTCTCTGCACCAGCTCCCAGCATTGCGTCAGTCTGTTGATAGGTAACCAGCGTGCCTCAAGAGCGTTGCAGGGAGATCCAGGAGGGACTGTGCCTACTTGCACAGGGAATTCAAACAGCTTATTACCAAAGCCATTTTCTTTTTTTATTATTACTTTCTTCAAACAAAGCTAATAAATCAAATCACCCAAGATGCACATTATGCAAAGCTTAATTAGATTTGGCACACATCTCGCTAGGAGTAGCACTCATCTGACTTTAGATCAGAGAACTCAGGTTTGATGGGTGGAACCAAATCGCCCACTTTGGAGTTGCTAAATCTACTTTTAAATGCAGTGTGTTTGCATTTTTTTCACTCTGGGACTTGGAGGAGGTTAGCTTTGTTTGGCTTTTGGGCAATGTGAGCAGTAGAAGAGAATTCAGAAACAGAAGGATACACGTTTATGAAGAACATAAATCTCTTGTTCTGCAGGCAGGGAAGAATCACAGAGAGCTGGCAGCAACTATTTCATGGGGCTACATTTCACAGAGCTACTGCAAGCTTGTGGAGCTTCCTCCTTGACTACCTACTCTTCTAAGAGATTCTGGGGTATTTTTAATAAACCTATATAAAACTAATGCAAAAATACTATTTTAACGGCATATTGTTTGACAGAGCAGCCTTCATTGCTGATATCTCTCCTGATTTTATTGGCAATCTCTTGCTTTTCTTAAACCCACAGCTCCTCAAGAAACAAGATCTGATGCAAGATTTCAGCTATATATATATTTTTAAAACACATTTATAACCCTAACAGAGAAGAAAACATTAAAAGAAAAAAAAAAAAGGTTTCCTAACTCTATTCAAGAAAAGGTGGATAACAAGATTTTCAAAAAGTAAAAATGCTGCCAACCCCCCTTTATCCCTTTACAGCTGAGAGAAAATGGCAAGGACCAGAGTAAAAGAAAAACTTGCACAGAAGAGGAACATCTCGGCAGCATGTTCCCAAACGCCACAGCAACCTCCCTGTTCCCTAATCCCCCTTTCATGGAGCGACCCGGGCGAGGGAGGCAGAGGGGAGGGGAAAAGGCTGATCATCTCCGGTGGTTTCAGACACACGCGTGTAAGTGCAGTGCTCAGAGCTGCATTAGGAGTCCCGTGCTCCAGATAACAAACCACAGCCTGGGCATGCATGATGCTTTCTGCACTGTGGACAGCTTGTGGCCAGGCTGTATCTCAGCTGTCTGTGCTCTGCTTGCAAAGGAGGAAACTGGTGTCAGCCCCTCACTGTTGTGATGCACTGGAAAGGGCACCGCTCCCTGTTAAACAGCACCGCTGGTTGGACCAAACGGGGTTTGATTTCACAGAGATCCCCATGTGCTGGTTGAAACGAACACAGGCTGAAGCCCACCCTCGTATTCTGCCTGCCAGGTGACAGCATCCGCACCCTGTGGTCCACATTGCCATACCCTCACCACCACCACGGCTGCATCACCTTAGCACAGCCCACAGTCAGACCTCCACTGCACTGGAGAGACAACCTCCGAGCTCCACGCTCGTCCAGACACAGGCACAGAGTGGACCACAAGGCCTCCGTGCCCAAACACCACCAACCAACGCAATGCAAATTTTAAATAGTAAGTGCCTGCAATGGGCAGCTCACATACAGTCTTCCAATTAAAATTAATTTAAGGAATAATTAAAAGATATTCAGCAAATAATTTCATGCAACAAATATTTAATCAAGAAAATCTTAGGTCACCTCTAGACAACCGACACAAAAAAATCCAGTTTCAAATTCATTCTTTGGAGTGACACACATTCGGGATCTACCTTTAAAAGGGATGCTCGATGCCACTATTAAAACCTGAATTTTGTAATCTATACACCTGACATTTTTCTATCTGCTAAATGGGAGCCTCACATTTGCCTTATTCACAAACACAGAAATGGGCAGAAATAATTAAATAAAGGGAGCCCAGTTCATGCTCCACTGCACCATATATGAGGAGTTGCGGCTGACAATGACATTGAAAACCAGTTGTCAGTCTAATGTAATCAAAGAGACAATTGGCTCTGCTGGCAAGAACTGAATTAGTGTTTTCTGTCTGAATCAGTGTCATCTTCTAGGGAGCAGTGAAGCTTATGCAATGATAACAAAACTCCCCAGAAGCTGCATTTGTTACTGAAATATGGTGGTGCTTTGGTGCTGTGTAACCTCATTCTGTAACACAATATACCTCATGGTCATGCTGCTGTTCTCATGTTTCTTGCAATGATACAATTCAATGACCAGATACTAGATCAAACTAGACAACCATAATATTAAACTTTAAAATCTCTCTTTGAGAGCTTATGCAGTTTATTCTCAAATGCGTTCCCTGCTCTCTCGCACACTGTACACAGATACAGAGCATGAAATCAGGGCAGAGAGGCCAGACCTAGATGCAGCTTAAATGCCCGTGCTTTGGGGAAGACAAAAGGGTGAATGGTGCTGGGCTTCACTTTCCTAATGAGGAAAGTGGGTAAAATTCAAACCAAGGTCAGATATGAACAAACCTCATTTTTTAAGTAGGACCCATTGCTGAGGCACTCCTGTGTATTGCAATGAGAAAGTAAGAGTCAGTTGGGGGGAGGGCGAGCAAGTGGTTGTCGTGGTGTTTGGCTGCCGGCTGGGATTAAAACTACGGCATAACCATGTGCATTGTTGGTATTGTGACAACACTGAGTAGCTTCACCTTTATTTTTGTTTCATTTCATAGCATGAGCTGTTGTTGAGCACTGGAACACGCTACATATTGGTTTTTACCATTTTTTCATTTTCACTGTTGCAGAAGCTCACACTGCATCTGCTGCTTCTTTTCTGCAGAACCACCCCGCTGGCCTCCCATAGGAGATGGGAATAGTGCAGAGAACTCCTTACACATGGTCCAAGAGGGTGGAAGGACAGGCAGGTACAGAGCAGAAAGGCTACCTCAGGAAAGCCACTTATTTTTAAAGAAATACTACTTTAGCGCAAGGAACTTCAAGGATTTTTACATTTACACATGGTAATATTCTCATAATAATTGTGTTAATATAACAGCTGGTACTCAGAAATTTCTTTTTCCTACTCTATTTAATAACTATCTTTTCTTGCATTCAGCAATATCGATCAATATAAAATGCAAGTATTAATCAAAGCAATAAAGGCAGATGGCTCTTATATAATTTAAGTTTTAAACATATTTTCTCTTTTTCATCTACACCACCTGTTTCTTTAAAGAGGTATTAGTATAATGGGAGGATACTCTCACTGGATTGATATATATATATATATGTATGTAATTAGCAGGCTGATGGTCCTCCTCGTGCCAAGGAGACACTAGAAGATCTGTCACTTAAAGGCAGGATATCAAAATATATACCCTCTTCTTTATAATTAATATTCCACATTAAATATTTGTTAAGACTTATATTAATGATTTCCTTGTTCAACGCTCAACTTTTCTGCCCTTGTTCAGACAAAGCTCTCATTGAATCAGAACATGTTTACCCAACTAAGACAGGATATGACCACACTTTAAATCTCTTGTACTGCTCTTAGTCTTTGTAAGCCCGTGGTCTTGCTCAGAGAGGACAAGGGGCAAATCAAATCCTGAAGACCTTCATATATGATTGCCTCTTAATTCCTACCAAAGCCACCTCAAAAAAAAACGAAGACGAAAAAATCCCAAACCAAACACCTCTGCTGAAATAAAACCATTCAAGTACAGGAATTTTGCAAAAACAACAGAAAGAGACTCACGGGAGCAGGGGGCGTTGGTACATCCCATGTGCCAGACCAGTGCTCTGGACCAGGCCTCGACGGAGCTCCCTGCTGAAAGACAGAGCAAGCAAGATGAAGAGAGGAGAGGAATGGTTTATGCCTCACATCTCCTGTTTGTCCAGCCAAAGCCTAAAGAGAAAATGTTTCACTAGAAAAGTTTTGTAACAACGTGTGTTTGTCACATGTACAGGATGAATTTAGTAGGTCACTTCAACAACAGTTTTGATTTACTGAAACAAGGCGAAGAAGAAAAAACCCCAGTAAGGAAGGGCAAGGCAGATGACCACATCCCTTTGGCACACACCTTCCAGACCGGCTCTGCCCTCTGAAGGCATGTACGCTCTCCAGTAGTGCTTATTTATATGTCACATTGCAGTGATGAATGTTACTGTTGCTCTCAAAAACATATGCTCAGAAGTTTATTATGGCACTAAATATGGGCTGGGTAAGAATCTGGATTGTTTAAGTGTCAAACAGTGACAACATGTGTACAATACAACACAGACATCAAGGGAAAACCAACTCGGCTAATATGTGGTATTCATATAAGCCTTTAAGAACAAAGACCACCCATAAAGCAAAACCAAAGCTGCCACAAGAATAGGTGGTACTGCTTCCGTCATTGCATACTGTGTGCCAGTTGGCTTCCTAATTAGATTTGCAAGCTAATAAAAGGCATAAAACACAATAAAAGAACAATATGTTATAACTTTTCCTATGACAGACATCGCTGTAAATTCGGCAGATTTCTGATCATGGTACATACCCAATGCATGTTTGTTTTTCTTATAGCTGGGTTTGTTTTCTTTATATTTTGCATGGTTTGTACCTTTTTTCATTAGAATGAATACTTCCTTAACAAGAACGGTCCAGAGCATGACAGTTTTCAAGTATTCACTAAATAACAATCAGCACAAATAAATCCCATACTTCTCAGCAACTTCCTTCAAATAATGGTGTTTTGTTCTATTTCATATTGTATTTTGTGAAAACACATGGTAAATTGGCTAGTAAAAAACACAACCATTAAAAAAATCAATTAAACGCAGGGAAAACATTATAAAGTACATCACAAACACTTGAGTTAGATGTTAGACATCTTGGATGCAGCAGCACCACATGAGAACTGGTGGAGCTCTCTTCTTGCACTACAGGACTGAAGAGTTCAATCTGAACTGGAGCATTGCTCGACACCACTTCAGAAGAATTGAACAGAAAAGGAGTAAAACCAAAGAGTGACAAAAACACCAGGGTAGGGGGTAAGAATAGATTGAAGAAGGAAAACAATAGGAAAAAAAGATTGATGGGAAATTTAACTGAAATTCAATGCATTCTCATCATGTGCACGTATGAGTCATAACAGAATTTCTTCCCGTGATATATCAAGTCCTTAACATACAACTTTTTTTTCTCACTACAGTTACTAACAGAACAACCAAAGGAAAAATGAGTCTAACAGAGAAAACTGTAGTGCCATACTGACAACTTTTGTTCATGTAAATTAATATTTAAACCAGAAAGAACAATTCTGTGAGGTTCTTACACTCTCAAACTATGCATTGAAAGCCCCAAAAGATGCCACTGTACATTAATATGCAATCTCCAGTACAAACTGGGGAAAACTATTCTAAGAACATGAGTGGTACCACCTACACCACATTCAACAGCAACGGTCCCACTCCCCACACACTTACACCCACTACAAGCTTCATGGCAGACAGGACCCTGTTAATAAGCCAACAGCTGGAACCTCTGCTTTGATTATAATCGCAAAGAGTTTCATTGCTGGTACCAAATCATATTCAGATGGTCCTTTTGTCCAACACAGTTTTGCTCCCCAACCTTCTGGAGCATGGCATAAAGTCTTTTCCCCAGGCTTTCTCAGAGGAGGTGGGTTGAGTGAGGTGTGGGTGCTGGAAAGAAAGATATATTGGCTCAAAGTTAAATAGCTTTTTGTATGCACAACCCGAGGCATAAACAAGTCAGGATTTGCGTACTGGACCTTTGCATATACAATCTGTGTGCTCTGGAAGAATCGTTCATTAGCCCTTCTGTTTCATGGGTGTGAAAACACTGGGTCAGCTTCTTTATATTTCAAACAGCATAGAAATGAGTGTGAAATAAGGAAATCCACAAACATCTTTCTACAGCACATGAACTGTATGAACAGGCAGTTCTGGCCTTGACTGGGGAATGGAGGGATGAACTGGTATGGCCTGTGTCATGGAGAAAATCAGGCTGGATGGTCAAAATGATGGACAGACCCCGGACAGGCAATACCTCCCACCTGGCCCAAGCAGACTTCAGTAACACTGAAGCTAGAGCAAAGGTTTAAGCAAAGAGCAACAATGGCATAGGGACAACGTGTCACATGGGTCTTGATGTGCTGTTTATGTTTTTGTTCATTTCTTCAAAAGGCAGGACCCCAGCTAGCAGGCCTCTCGGAAGGAAAGTATTTTCAGAAGTAACTTGAAAGAAAAGAGGGTGGGGGAGATCTGATTTAATAAATGATATATAGGAGTATAATTATATGGTTTTAAACACAGTTCCAGTTCACTTGTCTCAGCAAGAAATGCTGGTGTGTGAGAGAAATCATTTATATTGCTTACTACGGTTTTTCAATCTTGGCAAGCACTTTTTCCATTCTAAGATGTGGGAACACCCACATCAGTAATTATATACGTTAGCAAAAATACAAGATAACCTGTATTCTGGATAGGGGGTTTCCCTCATTTCTTGGTGAATTCTTAGGGCAGTAAAGAGGAAGACTTCTATTCCACAAGCTTCATAACTGTAAAAAATACTGAAAATTGGAGGTAGTCTCTACATATTTAAATGCAGATCCATTATCCAAAACATTTATCATACATTACACCTTTGTGACAAAACCAACAATTTAGTATTTTTCACTTCTGGATACCTTATTCAGTGTGAAGAGGATTAACAGTCCACAAAATTTGGTGCAAATCGGCAGAGCCAGTGGTGAGATTTTACACATTTGTAAGTGCAGGTTAATTGGTAGGGCACATTCATGTATGCATACCAGTAAAGCCCAGTGTTAAAATATGCAAGTCGGTCTTTCTGAGCCTGAACCAGTTGCTCAGATTTTCATAGGGGCAGGAGTTGCGGTGGAGAGCTAGAGGGAGACGGAGCTGCAGACTCCCACGGCTCCCATGGGATGAGGCTGCTCATGTGCTCCAGCCACAACCTGAACCACTTGTGAACTGCACGAGTCTTGCGAACCACAGCTTGGCTATCCTCAAAACACATCATTAAGAAATAAGCTACAAAGCTCATCCAGTTGGAACCGGGTAACATCCACTGAAAATGCCCTGAACAAGTCCCAAGTTATCCAAACAAAATTTAGCTCCATTAATTTTCTGTTCTCATTCTCACAGTGGATAAAGGAGGCTTAAATTTTGCAGGTGTGTACGTCTAAGCTACATGGCAGAAAAATCTTACTGTATGTAAGGGAACTATTCATTTCTGTAATCCTGCCACATGTGTTAATATTTGCAGGACAGTCCTGTGGGATAGTCAAAATCTTTTACCTGACCTTATAGATGACAGACTGCACATTTTCCTTCTATGTCCAGATTTTTCCCAGTATGTGTCCAGATATAAAGATATTATCACTCCTGGTTTTGTTTGGGGTTTGTCTGTTTGTTTTCTTTTCTGGTTGCACAGCTCTCAAATCTCAATAAAAATTTAATTACATAATGCATTAAAAGAACATTGGGTTAGCTTTCTTTATGGTTACTTAAACATTATTTTTATTAAAGCAGATGCAGATCACCAAGAAGAACAATGATAAATAATGGTCCACAGGCAAAATTATAGTCTATCTTTTGTATATTTTGGCCTTAAAGAGTCACTAGACCTGGAGACATCACACTAATTGGGCAATACAAGAATGGGAAAATCATGTTTTTGAGACCCTGGATATCCCCAACTTTCTACTTACCACTAAGTCTCCAAAGTTAACTTGCATTCTATTTAAAAACTATATATATTTTTCAGACAGCAATAAAATAATCTTCTTCTGAGGCTTCTTTTATGTCAGTGTAACCAGACATGTCCTAGGACCCACATTTTGAAATTGCAGCTTCCCAGAGCTCACTTCAAAGCTGCAGGAGAGATTCCCACCATCTCCTGGGAAAGCACAGCTGGACAAGAGCTGAAGACAAAGCTGAGAAAGAGATACTGTCCAAACCAAGTGACGCATGAGAAGGATGGAAGTCAAGAAAAGGATCTATGGGCCTAAAAAAAATTAAAAATTAGGAACACCACGAGTTTCCATGGGCTTTATACCAAGTTGTAGGGTTTTAAAATTTCAGAAAAAAAAATCAAGCCATGCAAATCCTCAATTTTAGGATTCTAAGATGAAAAAAAAAAATTACCTTGCATATTTCTTTGATTTTAAAATGTTAATTTCCTCACTCCCAATCTCTGTTATCCATGTCATCCACATCTAACATTGGTATAAGGTGTCTTGCAAGCTTAAGTCATCATCTTTAACTGGAGCTGAATTATTATGTCAGATGGTTGAGAGTGCTGCATGTTTCACAATAGTTTTGCATTTGTTTAAACAGTATTGGGCATAACAAGCACAGAAAAAACAGCTTTCTGGTTTGCATGCCAGCTTTTTAAATATCTTAAATGACATAGCTACGTAGATAATATAAATCAGATTATTTTATTCTTAAGTAGCTCAAAAAAAAAAAGAAAAAAAAAAAAACAAAACACACTCCCTCCTTTACTGCCCCCACCCAGAAAACCCAGATGCACACAGAAAAAGCTGTCAAGCTCAGTCTTGTCCAAAGCAGATCTGCCAATGCTCTGACAATGTTTGCACTTGCTTGTCAAAATGGTCACTTCAGCTGAGCATCATTTTCACTTTGGCTTACAAATTAGTTATGTAAATTACCTGTAAATTTGACATGAAATAAATTCACCTACTTTTAAATTTATATACAAAAATATACACTTATTTTTTATATATATTATAAAATGTGGCATTGTAGGACCAATATTTCCTGGCTGAAGCAAAACGTTGCAGATGGACTATACAGAAGAGACTGGAGGCTGGAGCATATGGCTCCCAGCTCGTGCACCTGGGTTTCACTCCATCCTCTGCCACCAGTTCACTGCTGGAGCTTGAAGAAAGTCACCTCTTTTGTGCCTCACTTTCTTGATCTGCAAAGTGGACAGGACTGGCTGAATTATCCCTGTTTTATCTAGCAAATTTAAAGATTTTCTTCTCTTAGAAAGCCATTTCCAAGCTGTTTTAGTAAATGGTCTGGACTCTGAAATTGCTTAGAAAGCCATTTTCAGCAAGAAGTAGAAAATGTAGGATTTTTATCAACTGGTCTATCAACCCACATAGCCCATTTTGGGGAGCAGCATTGGTTACGTAACACGCTGCATGATGCTCCTAAAGTACAGGGGCTGGATGAATGCCTTCGCTGTTTATGTGAACACCTAAGTCTTCAGCAGATTTTAAAGATAACTAACCATATTGTTATTAAAAGAGAGTACAGAGAGAGCTTTGTCATGGATTTTTTTCTTCATTTATAGAAAGAGTTCAGTTGAATATGTACGCAAAGACAAGTAGGACCAGTTAGAATAGGAAGAGAAGAAAATTGTCAACAGGATCCTGCACCTGGGACAATTGTTTGAAATGGAGACATACATCATGACAGTGACAGCTTGTGCAGGAGGGAATTTTAAAGCTTCCTGAGCTCTCACAGTGCATCTGTATACAGAATAAATAAAACTTACTATTAGAGTGCTGCAAGGACAGAGATTGGTGGAGACAGACTCCAATCTCATAATATCCTGAGTCCTTCAGAAACTAGTGCTAAGGAACATCTCTTAAAATTGGGATAGACAATGATATTCTACACTTAGGATGTGAAACCCCTATTAGTGGCTTTGTTCTCCTCACCTCTTCCTTTCCTCTCCAACATCTTGGATACCAAGACAAAAATAGCAATGATTGTCCTAACATGTCAAGGAAACACCCTCTTGAACATTTATTCTAAATTACTTTAACAACTTCTTTTTATCCTCTGATGATTTTTCTAATCAAAACTTGCTCAGTGACCATCTGTTAATAAAAGACATTTGACCATTAATGAAAATGGTCAGTGGCTGACCCCTCATGAAATGCACACAGAAAAGCTTTGCTATATTTAGTCATCACTAGAACTGGGCACAGGGTTATTACCTACTCACAGGACACGCTGACATTCCTCTAATTAGTAACGGAGTACAAGATCCCAGAACTAATGTGAACGGGTAATGCCCAGAGCATTAATATTGTGCTTACCAGCATCACTGACTATCACAATCATCTTCAGAGCCTCAACCTATTCTTCTCTGGTTAAGAGTTTCCTAAAGTGTCATGACCCAGAAGGGATGATGAAACATCAAATGAACGAACTTGCTTCCTCAGTCAAATGGACACTTACTAGATGGAGCCGGAAACACTCAAAGGAGCTGCAGCAACAGCTTTTTGTCCCTTTAGTGAAGGCTTTGTGGAAATCTTCCTGCAACAGTTAAATGTAACACAAATGGAAAGATACTATTATAGCAGCAGATAATACTGTTTTTATGGCTCTGAATATCAAAACACTCAATCCATTTCAACTGCCAATTACATAAATGTGGTATATTATACTACTGTATATACACTATCAGCTTTTTAATTCTATTAAGGGTTCATTGTATTTCTCAATTTCCACCCAAGAACCACAAAGAGCTAGACAAAGGTTTATGCATCCTACTTTACAAAACACCACTTACATATTATTCCTAAACCACAAATGAAGATGTGAAAGACTGGGGGAATATAGTAATTTATCCAGAAGTGTTCCAAATGGGAAGACCTTTTTCTGCAAGTGTCAATACATGGACTTAGCAGCTGATCAACCCATGAAGGAGAGGAGTAGGAAAGTTGAGACATAGCTTGTGTCTCAGGATGCTGAGGCATATACCAAAGAGCCAAAAAGATCGACTTCCATTTCACATTCATATGATATGTCCTATCCTATGCCCTAACAAATCCTACCTATACATAAAAATATACAATACACAGCACAGAAACCTGAGACAAAGAGAATATCCTAGAAACACCCAGCACACTGTCAGCCCATATAACCATGCTGCTTGAAGGCAAAATCCCAGAGCATCAAATAACTGGTGCATGGGTTGCAGCTAGTCTCGAGTCACAACTTAATTACACGATAAGAGATCAATGCTGTACACGTGCAAGGTGAATTTGTCCTGTTTTCCAATACACAGCCCTACAGAAAAAGAAATAAATCCATAAAGAATTTGTAGAGCACTGGCAACAGGGTGAGACAGCTCAAGTGATCCACACTTAGGCTTATTATTAGACCTGTGAAAAAGCTGTAAGTAAGTCTGTGAATATTCAGTTTCACTGTATTCAAGTTGCTTTCCAACCTGGTTGTTCAAGTGAGTTTCTACACATCAATTTCTGTGCAAATATCGGAGCAAAAACCTGCATGTCACTTTGGTACGTTGCTTGTTTGGGACATGCCAAGGGAACAGGTCTTGAGATTGTTGCACTGAGGTGAATTTTGCCTAGAAATAATGTATTGTGAAAGTGGTTTAAAGTGTGGAAAAAAGTTAATTTTAAATGTATATACATTTTTAGCATTTGCACCAACCCTTCTCCCAATGCTTTTTTCCAATCAGGAAAAAGTAGCATATCATGTGACTTGCATACCCATTAGAAAGAGGTTAAATTTTAAACATTGGAAACCCACAATGAACTGCTGGCAACCGATCTACTGACAAAGAATGAATCAGGAAGTCAGTTCAAATAACGAATACATTGAGAACATCATAATAAAGTCAATTATGATTCATACACAGAAAACAGACACCATTCATTCTCTATCATCCGGTGAATAAATCATTGAATTCCTCCTTATCTGAATATGTTTCTCTAACAAAGCTGGATCTTATAATAGCTTTCTAATTTAGCATTTTCTGACAGTAAGGAAGAGGGAGAACCTGCGTGAAACATGCAAAGAGTCAGTCTAAGGCCCAGATTTAGCAGCGCTTCTTGGCCATCCTACTAGTGGAAATTAACCTGCAATGTAATCTAGGTTATGGACGCATCCCCCCAGCAGCCCAGCAATCCATGTGGGACACCCCTCCAACAAGTACAGGGGTCGGACCTTTGTCAAGTATATACTTTCACCTGAGGTAAAATCCTGGCCACGGAGAGTGAAGTTTTGCATTTGGCTTCAACAGACCCATATTTTAGTTTGTCTTGTTGGCAATCAAGGGCCATGAGGTAAAAGCACGTTTTCCCTGTAGGTGCTCCTTTGTATTCTTCAACCACTTTCATCCACTTTCATCCACTCCCGGGTGCTTCAAAATCTTTAGCCAGACAACTACTTTGCATATGTTTTTGAGATACTAATTAAACACGTACAAACAAAGAAAAACCTTGAAGCAAAAGAGAAAACACAAAGAAATTAAGGAACAAGTCTTCAGAAGTCTCGGGTAAGGCAGTCAATTGGGTTTTCCCCACAGATTCCCCTACTGCCTTGACTTCCCCAATCCACACACTCCACTAATTCCAACAGTGAATCTATATATTCACAGTCAAGTGAAATAACTTAGAGACATTAACCACAAAGCTATATGAGCATAACTGCACACAAGCACATGCTTGTTGTAAAGAGGGAATCTGATCCACCTTGAGAAATGCATACAACACACTCCGTTAATCTTCTGGTTGCTGGAGTTATTCTGTCCACAATAATGCAGTAATTACAAAAAAAAAAAATAAAAAAACCAAAAAAAAAAAAAAACAAACACCAAAAGCCAGAACAAAAATAGGAGGCAAAAAAAAAGAAAAACAAAAATCCCAAACCCAAAATTTAAAGTATTGCACCAGTAAAATAAATCTGGACTTCTAGCAGACAGATGACTGTAAGGGAAAATGAAGAAGTTCGGAAAAACAAGACGCTTTCAGTCCAAATCTGAAATTGCAGCGGTGAAACCAGAATTTTAGATGATCAGTTCAGGTGTATTCCTTCTCTGGCTCCACATTTCAGTGTGATAAATGTGTCATGCTTGCTCTGATATAATCTTTCTCCACCAAGGAGGCTGTCCAGACAGAAAATCTCAAACTGCACCCTCCAAATAATAATGCAACTAAGAATTTTTTTTTAAATTTTGCCACAAAAGCATAAGGTTTCTTCAGGTCTACCCAGGGAACAGGTTATTTGGGGTTCAGATAATAGCTGACAAGTAATAATGGCTTATCTCATTAATTTTGCTCTTGGGAAAACAGCAAGAGGTGATCAGCTTCTGCTCCTGTTTTGTGTGTTTGTTTCCTATCAAAGATTTTTTTATTTCACAATGAAATGCAGATAAGAAGTTCACCTCAACAAGATAAAGAGTGAGATGGGTGCAATTAACTCTATGGGGTAATTTGTTTTCTACAAGACCCATGACTTCAATAACATAACATCTAAAATGCTTGAGGTATCAAAAAACTGGAAACAAAACCAATAAGAATAAGATGAAATGTCAGCAGATGGATTAACATCACCGAGAATGTGCCAGATTCTTAAGGCTATATTAAGCAACTTTTTTTTTTTTCTAAAGCAAATTCTATGATAATTTTAATAACTTTACCTTGGAACTTGATTTCCTTTTTAACAT
Source organism: Pterocles gutturalis (assembly GCF_000699245.1). Classification (NCBI taxonomy): domain Eukaryota; kingdom Metazoa; phylum Chordata; class Aves; order Pterocliformes; family Pteroclidae; genus Pterocles; species Pterocles gutturalis. The sequence goes on along the minus strand of NW_010106201.1, from coordinate 89,450 downwards.
TAATTTCCTATTTTCCTGCTGTTCCTCATTACTACTGCTGCATGGAAAGGAGCTGTTCCCAAACCGCTGCCAGTGCTCCAGTGTCTCGATGGGCTATAGACTCTCACCTCAAAGGCTTAGGTGCAAAGTTCTCCACTGTTACAAACGTTCATAACATCACATAATCATCATTCCGGCATGATGCCTTCTTGAATATTTTTTTTAAATTTGCACATTTTTTTCCCCCCAAAAAAGTGTGGTTCCCTTTTAGACAGTTTGCTGTGGTTGTCCGCCATCACCTATGTGCTGTTAGCTCTCCAAGGGTCTGAACACAACACAGCCTCAGGGGATGTCTGTATGTAAAATATGTGAGACTCAATAGACAGCTGATTTAATATGACCTTATCAGCTTATGGCACAGTGTCTCCTACCATTTTTCTCTTGCAAAATTGAGGTGCTTTTGGCAGAAGGCGATAGATACACACCATATCATATTTAGCTCCATTCCCAGAAATTTAACAAGACTGATGCAGCCTTTCCTGTCATTTTTCCTCTTAAAATGGGATTTCCAAGAACACTGAAAAAAATGGCACATCACTGCCTAAATGCTTAGCTTTACTGTCAAGAAAACAAAAGCTCTATAGGGCAGTTTGTTCATTTACTTAACGGCTCTCTCATTTGTTTTGGGGGTTTTATTTTCCCATGACCCTGATAAGAGCACCACAAGCCCGTAGAAAGAACAGAAATTCCAGTGCATGGGAGGACCCAGCCAATTGACCAGATGATAGAAGCTACAGTCATGTATAGTGTAAACGCACAAGGGAAACAACCTGCAAAGCTTGTTATATGGGATACCTGCCCAGTTGCTGTCACTTTGCAAACACAGTATTCCTAGACATAGCTACATGACCTGTTACCTTTCACATCTCTGCTTTATCTCTTCCAAGGCAAAGGAAAGTCAGAAAATGTAACCCTGACACTGCTGTTCTGCTTGCTGCTGGCACCAGCCCGGCCATCGGGGGCCGACAGTCTTCTCACCCCTGCGCCTTCGCAGCGTGGATGTAGTCACAACAACTCCCTTTGTAATAAGCACAAAACACATCGTTAAGTGAATCTAAACGTGTGCCATTGCTCCCTGTGGCCTTCTTCACCACTGTGGTCTGGATTTTCAATTAATTCCCATTAAAACAATCAGCTCCCTTTAGAAAGAGGTTTTGATTCTGTGTAAGTTTGTTCTAATTAGCGCCGAATAACGAAAGTATAACAGCAGCACCTATTCTACCAACATTTTTAACAACCTGTCAGAGAAGCAACAGTGTGAATAACAGCAGAGTTTAATATGCTTTGCTTTTCTTTGCTTTTTTTTTTTTTTTTGAGTTGCTTTTAATATTTCTGGGTGACCAAAGCAAACAGTTTTGAGGTGAACTGAATACACACAAATTCTTATCATTCCTTGACATAAAGAGTTCAATCTCAATGAAAAATAACAATGAAAAATAAAGCCATGAAGAAATGTCTTCCAATGACTCAAGGATGTGTCATCTGACACATTTATTGCTCAGGGTCCCTGCCAAAGACCTTCAATATATAATTATCTCAGCTGTGCAACAACCCTTATTTCTATGCATTTAAATTCTTCACATTTCTCCAGGAGAATTTTAATGCAAATCTTTTCCAACATCAAAATAATAGTATGTTATTGGATGTCTGAAATGTTTTTCCTTCATCAGAGATCTGATCTACAGATGATAAAAATGGCAAATTACTCTCAGCACTGATGAAAAATAGCTGTCTGAGAATTCTGGGGATGTGTGATCTCGTCCCACCATGTTCCTGTACTTGAAAGCTCCTATAGACTCCAACAGGATCAGAGAGCTCTCGAAGGGGTGAAACAGGCATTTGCAATTAATCTTTCGTGTTATCCATTTAACTAAAGAAGAAATGTAATAAGGAGATGGGAAAAAATAATTGATTGCTTGTTAATATAAATTACGTTGATTTCAATTCAGAAAGTCCCCGATCCTCAAATCATTGGAGGGTGGGGAAGCATCACTAAGAGTCTGCCCCATTTATACAGTCCTTCCTGCGCATCCATTTGCCCCCACTGAACGAGAACGGCGAGTCATTCTTCAGCTGGAAAAGGTGCCTCACCCTACTTCCACACAGTGATGCTTTCTTTTTCCACGAAAAGCAACAGAATGCACCCAACCTTGTTTGAACACCTTCACATGACTAGGTAAGCACACTGCAGATGTTTCCTCAGACTGGGCCAGATCTTCAGATGTTAAAAACGGGAGTAATACCTTGAAGTCATAGGAGTTCTTCCAACTTCTGCCACCTGAGAATGCTGCCTACTGTTCAAACCCTATTCACCTACCCACTGCAAACATTTACATAGAAAACAGGTTTAGGGAAGCAGAGATTGACAACATTGTTCCTGATATTCTGTTTGTGGGCTGGACAGCAATTTATCTTGTCTCTGATCAAACCTACCAGATCTGAACAAAGTTTCACAACTTCAGGAGTCTTTGTGTTGCAACTTGCAACAAAAAAATGCGGCATCATGCATTACAGCTCAAGTGTGCAATGCATACAAATCTGTTCTGTAGGCTAACAGAACATCTATTATAGGATTTTTGTTGTTGTTGTTGAATTGAAGAGATGTAGCTCTAGTCTTTGAAGTTTAAGACTAGTTGTAAATTCCTTGAAGTCAGCCCTATTTCCTTTTATATTAGCATGTTAACAAGCTTTGGAAGACTGACAGACCTTACAGGAAGACACAGCTGGGTGCTCCTCTAGTCTGGGCTTAATGAAAACCAGAACATGAAGGCTGAACTCTGTGGCTTGTCTGCTGTTTACAGACTCGGCAGGAAGAATCCACTGCTCCAGTGATGAAGGCATAATGTCCTCATCAAATACTGATACTTTCTGTACTACGAAGGAAAACAGTTGGGATTAATTAAGAAAGGAAATGCCACAATATTTTAAATTACTTCTGTAGTTTAAACCTTTGTACCAGATGAAGTCCAACAATAAATAAAAAACAAAAAACCCCCCCAAAAAAACAAAAAAAAAACCCACCAAAAAAAACCCCAACCCACCCTGTGAAATACTGTGAAAGACGGGATTTTGCAAACAGGGACTGATTAAAGGGTGAGGGCCTAACTGTGAATGTGATCCAGATTCGGGCCAAGAGAGAGATGACCTTTCAACTGCTCCAGAGTGGAGAGCAACACGTTACTGTGAGCTAAGAGAAAATGTGAAGGATCCGGAAGGACAAAACATCATGCCTGCAAAATTCTAAGTCAGTAACAAAGTATTGAGGAATCCCAAAAACACATTGGGAATCAGGATTTATCAGGATGACTGTGATTTCAAAGGACGCTCAAGGGATGCCTATCCCACGGACAATGTCCTCATAGAACAACGCCCAAGGAGAAGATTTGGTACCCATCTCTAGAGAACTGAACCCACAATAAAGGAGGGCAGGCAAGGCAGCTTTGACCAGTGCTTTCATCCTCTGGTCTCGGGCAGCTCAAGCACCAGCAGTACTCGTTCACACCTCTTCACACCAAGGAAACCCCCAGCTCCTGCACTGGCTCAGCACAGCCATCAGCTGTACCTCACCTCTGCTGAGACCAGGACTGTCTCTGTCACACCTGCCTCATGCCTCCATGTCCCTATTTAATACACATGGGACTGTCACACACAAGCCTTCTGGAAGCAGTTTTATGGTCACCTTTTGCAGCACTTGGGTTGGAAGCATCCTCCCCTTCCTGGGAGCCCTGTACGCCCTTTCACACTGCATGAGCTGAGAAGTAGGTCCTTCCTCCCATTTCTGCTTGTCCAAGCCCTAATGGTTGGAAAACAAGTTTTAGAGAGCTGAGAGGGAGATCAAGCTCTGATGATGCATACCAGAGCTCTCATATCTCTGGAGAACATCTAGGAATATTGTCTCGACCCTGAATTTTAACAGCAGATTTTACTATGGCATCTATTTACATACACTTCTTTGATCTAGTGAAATATATGCTCCAACACACTTGTAGTACACGTCTAATTTCCACGTGTATAAAAGACAAATATGCATATAAATAACTGCAGGCACAACTGGCCAATTCTAGTCAATAACATACACAGTTTCTATGAGAGACGCATTTTTCCCACCTATCTATAATGCTTATGAAAGTCTAGATTCCAGTGCTTGGAAAGCAAGAACATTCACAGGTTGAATAAAAACCACTTTTGCATTACTATTTTACATCCTTTTTAACAAAATGTGTTTACCAAAAGCCCAGACAAAGCTAGTTTCCCGGAGTACAGTTTTTAAGTCCATCAGGCAGTTTTCCTTTGCTGTTACTACAGCAACATAATTGAAAATCTTAAATGTTGACAACAAAGATAACCTCTAAATACTGTCCAATCTCAACAACCATATGTTGCATTTTCATGCATGCTTAGAGCTTTTTGCTGGATGCCAAGTTTCCATGTGCACCTGGTTATGCAACCAAAATATCCAGCCAGAACGTAAATAATGCAAAGTCTGAACCTTATTTAAGCCAGATCGTTGAACACTGAAAGTGTAAGTTCGGGATCTGTTTTGATGAACACTTAAAATAAATCATTTCTTGTGCAATAAGGATAGTTCTTGTGATCCACAGCAGAAAGGAAGATCCACAGCCTGGGGAGTCATGCAAGAACTTACTTTTGCAATTTTGTGGCTTATGGACAGGAAGGTTGTATAGGAACTTGATGGCAGCCAGAGTCAGTTGTATTATTATTCCAGGTTTTCTTAAAGCTTAGTGGTAGGTGGTGGGTGGGTTTCTTTTTTTCTTTTTGAAAACTGTTTAGCTGTAACTTTTCTATAGGTGCTGTGAAGTTTCTGGACAGCCATGCCGAGTAGCTGAGATGTCATTGCTCCTCAGCCTTCTTCCTGCAATTCTAACTGCCTACACCAGCCTGAGCACACACGCTAGTGACAAATAAACCCACAGACAGCAATAGCAAAGGTGTCTTTCTTGCAAATTTCCTCTCTTTTGCTTTTGATTCAGATTCTTTTCTCCTAAAATGAAAATAGTACAAACACAATATTGCTGCTCAGGGAAAGGCAGCCAGCCTGGTGGGCATTCCTCTGGCCCTGCTGAGGAAAAACTGACGACTGACTGTCAACATTCTGAGTCTAGATCTGTTGCACACTTAAGACCATTAAGTTGCATTCACAAATAGGCAAAAACCAACAAACTCAGTGTGGGACAGAGATGGCAAGATACTACACACCAAAACCGTAAGCGCTTACTTCAAGCAACAAGAATCCCTCACTGAGTGAATGAAAACTGGTGAATCCAGCAGAAGCAATAATGCTTTCACTGCCAAGGAGATTTAAACTGATAATTTCAAAATACAAATGTAAGACATTCAGAAAGTCTGTCTGTTGTTTCATTACAGACCATAAAGCCTTTGTGTAGCTGAGTTTGCCTTAACTTTGCCAGACTAACCCAGTGCAGTTTCTGAATAGGCTTTTTATAACACAGAACATGTCAGTTAAAAAAAAAATAAATAAAAACACAAAAAAAAAATAAAATAAAAAAAAAAACACCACCAAGCCAATAATCTAGGATCAGGACAGAAGCCAAAAAAATTCAGGTTTATAAATGGAAAAAAAAAAAAAAAAAAAAGCTTTTTATGTGCCTCATACACTGTTTTCTGTCATGGGCCAGTTGGTCAGGATAACATCTGCATTAAAGATCTTTCTCTGACTTTATGAATATATACTGTACTCTTCACTTAGCTGGTGTAGCCAATCTCTAGAAGTTCATACAATGCTTCATTAGTGCTTACTCACTTGGGATAGCAGTGTTCCGTCTAATGTGAAATATTACTATGGATCTTTTTTTCTTCCACAGCCTTACTTCCCAACTACAATTGTAAGTCATCCTATTAAAAAATTTTGCAATTTCATCAACTAGGCTCAATTAGTGGAATTATTTTCCTGCTTTTATTCTTATCCTAACATTTCATGTTAAAGTTCTGCTTCTGACTCTGAGAATTCAGAAAACAGGAATTGGTCTATAAATAATATAAATAAAGTTTTGACTAATATGGATTGAATGTACTCCTCCCACATCTCCATATAACCTCCACAATGTCAAGCCCCTGAGTGATTTTGTTGATTATGTACAGCATCCTGACATGCAAACTCACAATTTAGCCTGAAGACATTTGCAATTAATTAATTAATCCCAACAGAAATTATCAAAACTCATTCACTGGGCATTGCACAGCCAGCAGCAAGCAAGAAGAGATTTTTTTTTTTAACCACGGAGGAGGAGAACTCTTCAAGCAGAAATAAAGCCTGCTGCGGAAAACAAAATGTAAATCTTAGAACAAAGCAAGCTTCCTGTTAAAGCATGGATGCACAATGAGTTGCCCAAGGGTTGCATGAGGTCCTCCAAGACCTACTTGGATGCCCATCATGCTTCCCCCTCAAGGTTTTGTGAGTTGTGTCTGACCTCTGACATGGGTAACCACCACATCTCAACTTACGCAGATGATACATCAACTTGAGAAACAAGCAGAAGAACCCTCAAAAGACCAGGGAGGTATCCTGGAAGTCTGGCATGTTTTTTCATCCTAAATGGGCAAGAATTACACGTTCCTCTTGTACGACAAATGAATAGAAATGATAATGCATTTCAGTAGTTTTTTGTTGAAAATCTATAATTTGGAGGTACCTTTAAAAATTCTACAAACCTTAACTAAATGAACAGAAGGTGTTTGCACTACATGCACTCTCCAACCCAGCTATAGAATAGCTCCAGACACTTTGATATGAGCTGGGACCGATTACAGGTGATTGCATAAGTCTGACATTTCTGCTGGATGTTACCTGCTCGAGTAATCCTTTGCTTAGAGTAAGTTGGCTGGGGAAATAAAACATCAATTAATACTGAGCTGGAGAAGGGGAAAGGAGGAAATCCCACGGAAAATACAACTAAATACAGTTGCTTACAGCCAGTGGACAATATTGGATATTAACTTCCAATCCTACATTCCACCACCTGCAAAAAGTAAGCGCTGTACATCAGCATCAGAGACAGCACCCCACTGCAGCCCTTAAGATCCCTCTTATAAAAAATAGATTAAATTGATTCCGCTCGTGCTTTCAGTCCCACAGTGGAGGGTTTCAGAAACGCATATTTGGAAGCTGCTGTGTTAAGAGATCTGAGTAAGAGTGAATACAAAAGAGTAAATTTAAGAACAACCTTACAGGCACATCGCTGATGTGTAGTGCCAGCAGCAATTCAGTGCAGTTTCTGAATAGGGGTGGCTGATAAATAAATTTCTTATAAGGTAAAACATGAAAATTAAATAAAATAATAATCTAGGATCAGGACAAAAAGACAAAATATCGACAACAACAGACTTGAAATAGGGGATATCTCAGGGCAAAATTTCAATTTAGGCAATCAAAATATTTTGTTTCAATGGAGAAAGAATGTCTTATATTTATGTTGACTGTTTTACTTTTTTAATATAAATTTTCTAAGAAAAAGCTAATCTGAAACTAAAAATGTTTCACTGTTTTTATTTTTTTTTTTTTAAATAAAGTTTCACCCAAACCCTCACCATTTCGTAAGGAAAAAAAAACAAAAAGTTGTTTGGACCATCCCAAGGTTTGGTTAAAACCATGTTTTTCTACAGAAAATTCTTTTCACAAAAGATTTCCTTTATCCAGTTTGGTTTTCTTTGTTATCTGCCAAATTCACAGCAGCATTTTTTTAATTTTTATTTTCTTCCTCTCCGATTCCCCACCCCCAATTAGAGACATTCCTATTTTTGCTCACTGGTGAGACTTCATGCACAACTCTGAGCCACCTCAAAGACCATCTGCTTTGCCGGGCCAGCCTCTCATTTCTGGACCATATTGTTCTTTCCTTCCCTAGGATGCTCCAGGGTGAATGATGCTCCTTCCTGGTCCAGTGCAATGCTAAAATTCTCCTGCTGGAATGGTATGAATGTGGCAGCCATAAATCAGGGCTTTCCAAGTAGATTTCCTATGTGCAAAATTTCTAGATATTTAGTAATTTCTCTCACCCGTGTTCCATCCATGCACTCGAGTCAAGACACATGGGGAGTGACTGTGCCAGGTCTGTGGGTTTCTGGACATCCATGTATTTGCAAAGGAACATAAATACTAATAACCTGACCCAATCCAACTCCATCTCCTTTCACATGTGTAAGAGCTATCATGATACGATCAATATTCAAGACTACTTCTACACAGGCTCTTTAAGCACACCAAATTCCACCACAGATTAAATACATAATTCATTATTTTTGTTTCACTCCCAATCATGGTTTTGAGAAGCTTCTCTTATAACTTTTACATTAACTTTCTTCTTCAGGTCTTTGCCACTTTATTGAGTTCATTAAAATAATAACTTCCTGGTTATGTGACTTGTATACTACACAGCTTTCAATTTTAAGTTAATTCCTGGTGATTAAGACTTCCTCTGCATCTCACTTAGCACTTTCCCAGTTGCCTAAATTACTTTTCAAGCAGTATGTATATAGTAGGGAATAAAGCAGTAGATGATTGGACAACTGAGTGCAGCACAAGGAATAATTTGCAGAGTTTTGTTTATACTGGATGTTGAGAACCCATTGCAAAAATTAAAGGGAGGAGGTTTAACCCCTGAGCCTGCTAGGCATTTGCACATCCACACTTCCTGCTCTGTTCGCAAACCAAACGCAAACCAGTTATTATTTACATTTCTATTTCTTCTAAATATGTTTATGGTTAGGACAGAAGAATCTAAATATGTGTAAGATTTAAAAAGTGCATGAATAGCATAAATGCGTCCACAGCAGCTTCTTAGAAAAACACATGGATAATAAAATAACACCTTCTACAAAATCCAGACCTTGGTTTGCAGGTATCCATCACAACCAGGCATCAATGAGCATTAAGCAGACTTTCACCCTGAGCAGATGACAGAGACACACTGCAGTTCCCAATGCTGATAGGAAGGTGACCTGTAAAAGACACTTTATCAAAGAAAGCTCGAGAGGGTTTTACCCTTCCAGCTCAGCTCTGAAAAGGGGAAGACCTTCCTTTGTTTTCCTCTTTTAAAATATCAGAAAGATCAACCTTCATCTTCTCCATTTTTTATAGATACCTGATGGGTGAAAAAACCTTGCCATGTTTTCCAAAACAGTGGCTAACCAGTGGTGGTGAATAAAGGATTAACCGCATACAAAAACCAGCGCGGTTCAGGGGACTGAAAATCCCCATCATTTCTCAAAGCTCCTTTTTTCCTCTATTATCATTTCACTGACCTTTGCAAGATTCTAGGTGCTTCAAAACTAAAGTGAAATTTGACTGTGTATACTATAAAACAAGCAAAACACAACCAAAAAAACCTGGCCCCCCAAAAAAAAGTCTGGTCATGCTTCATCAATGCTGGCACTACGGAGCTTCTCTGCCCGGACCCAATGCACAGCTGAGTCTATATTTTCCTAATATAGACAGATATCTATTATTCCACAGCAGGTATTTAGAGCCATATTCTTACTGGGCAAACCCCTACACAGGTGTCTATATCTGCAGTTAAATAAAGCAAAAACGAACGATGTCCCTTACAAACCTGCACATGCACCAAAGCAGCGACACCGAGCCCATGAGCACACGTGGTGAACTGAGCAACTACCTGCTTTGCGCTTAGTGCCACAGAAAATGCTTTCTCCTGGAGCCCCAAGAAAAGAAATACTAAAAGATCATTCTTTAAGTATCACAACAGTTTTCACACAGCAGCTTCTGTGAAAAGGGGCTCCAGTTACTTCATCACGTGAATGGAAGCAATCCCGCAATGAATCAATTATGTGATTTCCAAAAATTGAAACAAGAGGTGCAATTCAGGACCAAGAAAGATTGCCATTTACCTCCCCCCAATCCAGTAGCTGGAGGCTTCAAAGAGAAAGTACAGTTGAAAAGAAAGAAAAACACAGCAGAACAAATTATCCACCTAAATGATGTAAAGGGACTGGAATTTGGCCACAACTGCTAGATTTAGATTTCTTACAGAATACAGGAAAGTGTAAAATCTGGTGTGACATGTTTGGTAAACTAAAGGCACAGGACTCCCTTCCCACCCTCAAAATATCGATGTCTTCACAAAGATTGTATGAGTCAGAGGGAGCAAAGGAAGAGAGTCAGAGGTCTGCTATTCCAATTGGACATGTCTCTAATTTATTTAAGACCATAACCAATTTCGGAAAGCCACAGATAGCTACACTGGGGCATCAGGCCACCCCTGAACTTTAAGATATTCCCCTTATCTGTTGTAATCTGGTTTAAGTCCAATCACCTGTGCTTGAATAAAGTGCTTTTTAAAATGACATTCTCTTGACCAAGATGAGAAACTATTATTTCACTTAGTGTTTTTTTGGTTTTTTTTTTCTCAAGGCTAAATGCCCTGTTACTCAATGCTTTACCTCTAAGGTAAACTTAAGCAGCTTCACTTCCAGTCTTTGGTTCATCCTACATCTTTCTTCACTAGATTAGAAACATATTTCATACCTTGCCCGAGAGACACTTATACCAGGTCACCTCTCTTTTTGAAAAATTTAACAGACTGAGCCCTTTAGTTTTCACAGTAAGGCACATTCTTCACAAATACAGTAATATTTGTGAGCCTTTTGCTCTTCTCAAAAAAAAATAAATCTCATTTGCCTCTGCTCTCTTCTCTCCATACTGTGGCACAATGAAGACCCCTTCCTCGCAGGCAATGAAGTTCCCACGAAAAGCAGCCACAGTTTTAACATGGGCTCAGGTGGTGGGGCAAAGCTTTTCAGCTGCTATTTTGCACATCACTAGTGCTATGCTCCAGTACAACCAAAGTGATTGTCACATGGTGCCAATTCTTCAATTTAAATTTTCAATCATAGTTTTGTAAAATGGAGCCAAAACGATGAAGGTTGATGAGCAGTGATTAGTGCAGGTCAAAAGAGCAAGAAGTGCATGCAGGGCTCTGTGCAAGTGCTCTGCGAGTCACTACCATCCCACCTTCCTAACTGCTCCCTTCTCACGCAGGTTTCCATGTTTCCAGTACAAAGTCACAACTTCTATCTTGTGCTTCTCTCCTTTCACCTCTCCCAAGAATTCTTCTGCCCTTTCTTGAAGGCTAGTTGCCTACATGTCAGTCAAATTCAACTCAAAAACTCTGTTCAAATCTGAAGAAAGGAAAGATGAATTAATCGATTATGATAATAATTGGGCAAAGGAAGATTCAAAGAATAGCTTGTTTGTAAAATTTTTTTTCTACATTTGCAAGGCAGTGGTCAGAGCCAAGGAGAACAGTTCCTCTTTATGGGATACATCCAAGCACTGAATGGCTCTTTCCTGTGCCTTTATTTTACTAAACTTGTCACACCAGATTTTACACTTCCTTCTAAATTATGAGTAAAAAGAACCCTTTGTTTGTCAGTTTTCCACTTTGATGGATACAGATCATAATCAAACAGTGCAGCCAAGTTCCCATCTCCTGCTCACAGCAGTCTCAGCTCCTGGAGACATGGAAGTGCCCCTAAGAGGTAGCTCAGGGCACCTGGATCTCCCAAGGCTGCTGTGTATCACACCCTGCCCGGCTCTGTGCTGCTCATCTCCTTTCCCACTGCCATTGCTAAATCATCCACCAGTGCCTGGAGGAAGTGAACAGCTGAGCAGTAAATGCTGGTCACTCATCCATCTCGGCTGTACCTCTGCAAACAGAAGACACCCGGTATTGCCTACCTTCTCCTCCCCACGCTGTATTTCAGAGAGAATGTGCTATGTGAGGATACGTGCTTTTTCTTTTCTACAAAGCACCTGTTACCTGTCAGCACTGCCTATAACACACAGAGCCTTTGTTTGTATTACTTCACCCCTCTGGCACGCGCCTTCCTCATTGCAAGCTCTTTATATCGTCACGGGTAATTGTGTGTTTGCGATGGCACTATGAGGAACATTGGTCACCAGCAGCACACTCCTCTTCCTACCTCAAGGCATGGAAAGCTGGTGGGTGGTTTAAACAGCCAAGGAAGGAAATAACGCTGTGAGCGTCGCTTGCTCTAAGTTCCTGTCCTGAAGGCTTGTTCTGTTATTCACAGAGCAGCAGCAAATAAATCAGGAAAACTGAGCAATAACCTCCCACCTCAATGAGACAAATAGAGACACACGTTTTTCCCTTTTGTATAATTAGCATGCCCATTTTTATGACTGAAGAGGGACAGGTATGGGCTGAATATCCTAGACAGTTTCAGAACCAAAACAAACTCAGCATCATCACAGTGAACTGGGCATGATGAGAGAGAAAAGGACCGCAAGAGTGGGAACAGAAAAACAAGACAGCTTTAAGAGTGAGGTCCTTGATGCAGACCCAAAGCCTGCACAAGGCTTTAGACGCAGAGCACAAAAGTTATCCATTCACTGCAGAGCACAGCTGCCCCAGGAGCCTCTCCCAGGATGGTGCTTGCTCATGCAAACAGCCCTCAAGTATGTGTATCACACACCTGCGTGCACACACATGTAACTTCTAGGTGCGGAGTGGCCCAGAGCAGCGGGTGACCTGCCCAGGCAAGGCTGCAGCAGAGCAGGTCACGGCCGGGCACTCCCAGCCCCTCTGCCAGCTGCTTGTCCCAGCACAGCCCCTCCTGTGCCCAGCTTGGTGGCAGCACCCCAGCAGGGACAGCCTGCACAGGCTCCAGCACATTTCTGCACCAACGCCTGGCTCCGAGTCACCGCCCCGCTGCTCCCCAGGGCCATGGGGGCCCCCTGGGAGCAGGACAGCCACCGGGTTCCTTGGTCCTGGTGCTGTGTCTGCCCTGGGGGTGGCTTTGCAAAGAGTGGCCCTGAGCTGCAAGGAAAGAGCAATGTACCTGCAGTGCATTGGGTTGAGGGGCTCCTGCAGTCCTTGTGCCCAGGATGGGACAAGTGACACCACAGAGAAGGGGGCTGCACATGCAGGGTGGGAGGATCAGGCAAGGGGTGATCTGAGGACCAAGAGGTCTCGTCCCCTCCTGCAGCATGTCACAGCTGAGCACAGTCCCTTTGTGACAGGAATGGCAGCAAAACACAAGGCAGGCACTGCCTCCATCCCTGCGCCAAGGGGTGGTTCGGCAGCGATGCACTGTTGTGCGGGAGAACACCACCTTCACAAGCAGCATTTTTCAGTAATACTGGAGAAATCTTCTTGCTGATTTCTTTCAACTCAAGTCTCTACACACGGCAAGCAAAGCACTTTGGAAGCTATATTAGATTATGCAGGGACTATGCTAGAAATATTTTTATTTTTCGCTTCCTCTCTCTCTTTATATTTGCTCTGATGGTTTTTATTTGTTGCAATGTGGTAAAGTTTTGGTGATCTTTTGGACAGGCACACACTATGCAAGTCCTCACAAATGCAAAAGTATAAAAACAATTTACTGGAAACTACTGTATAATTACTGAAGAATATTTAAATAAATGTTATTTTACTGTGATTTCTCCCCTCAGGGAACTACAGAAAGATTCCTCAAATAACTTTCATTTGTCATTGAAAATATGTTATTCAAATAATTTTCCAAAGTATTTCTCATACTTTTTTGTTTCTGAATAGTGGCAACTTTAACACGCTAATAAATCTTAATGCAAGACAGTGTTTCCAACATAATTGTAATAGCTGCAGGCTAGATTACAGGTGTCCTTTTAGACACTTCAACTTCTTGTATTTACATCTTGCTGCATCAATTCTATGGCTATTGTAAACTTTATATTATGCAAGGTGTGTAATTACACTGTTTCAAACTCCCATCACAAGTGCACACCTGGCCTGCTTCTAACAAGCACATTCCTTCTCAAAATGACTACATAATTAGAAAATTCCACTTCTTGGACCCAGCGCTGCGCTCAGCACACATATATTTTACTGGGAAATGCGTTACCATTGCTCTTACAGGGTCACTAGACATGCTGTGAACTGTTCATTGTTTTTAATCCTAACACGACCTTTACACTAAATACAAAAAACAACCTTGAGACTGAAAAGCATAGCATGATGTCATGAGCACAGAGAATGATTTCAGTGAATCCAGGGCTGTTTGATCAGGGACCAGTCCCCTCCCAAGGTGCTGAGTCCTCATCTCCTGCAGGTCCCAAACTGTCGTTTGTAGTGCCTGAAAACTAGTTGTCCTAATTCAGATCGGAAAATGAGGCATTTAAAATCTGCAGCCGCTTAGAGAACGCTCAGAGCTTCCAGCTGAAGACGCTTTCTCACACTTGGGCATCTTATATAGGAAAAAGCTCCAAAACTTTATTTTTATGCATTCACACGCACAAAAAAAGCCCAACTGTCAAACGTGCAAACCAGTAGAAACATGGTAATAATTCTAACACTAACTTACTCACCCCTCTTTGATTATAGATGTAAGCAGGATCTCTGCAGTGCCCCCTCTCACCTCGAGCAAACAGGCATCTATGATGGTAAATATGTTAATAAACATTTGCTGCAAACAGAGGGGAACACACTCCAGATTCCTTCTTTGCTGGAAGGGAGAGGACTAGGAAACAGGGATATTTGCAGGAAGGTTTCAGGACTGGGAATTGTTAAACCAGCAGCTCTTTTCACACATATTGCTGAGGATAGAAGGGAGACAATCGTAAATCATTAAAGAAGAAAAAGAAAGCGCCAGATTTCAAGCCCACATACATCCTTTGGAAAAAACCAAATGCATAGATGCTTTCCCACACTCCTTTAATCAGAATGTTAAGATTCATCCTATGTGATCTGTAAAACAGCAGTTATCAGATTAAACTCCAGCTTCTCAGCTAAGCAACACAACCCCATGAATTCACGTGAATAAAGGGGCCAGATTTATGCCCAGATATTTTAATTCTTAAACGGTTAACATAACAGTCAAAGAGGTACTTGGTTACTTACACAAAGGCAAGGCTATAATTGTAACATCTTTGCTCTAAGGTGAATAATTAAGTAGATTCCACTGACAAAAGGATGAGAAGACTGTGCCTCAGGACATTTAGTCAGGAGAACTAAGCAACAGGTTACAGGGAAGCAAACAAGGCTATATTTAAACACAAACCTATTGACTAGATTATTTTCAGTGCAGAAAAAAAAAATTGATTCCTAAAAATGCTGATATACTGGACAATTTAACAGAAGGAGCCAGAATGAAAGGATTCAAGATCACAGATATTATTGAAACTTTTTATGTCATGATATCCCTTCATTCACTCATCTATACTCTTTTTTCCTTTCGACTCTCAATTTCTTCACAATAAACAACAGGGGTGAAAATCAGAAAAAAAAAATCCTTTATTTAATTGAGTCCTTCAATAAAGCTCAACCATATTAATGAATACTTTTTGCAGATTTGGCCCCTTCTGTTTGAAACAGTATGAACCACACTGCATACTTCCTTTCAAAACTGTTTTTCTTCATTTTATCAGAGAATTTAAGTATTCATAAATATAATCGTAAAGTTCTGTTGCAAGAAAAATGCAGAACTGCTGTATAGTTACTGCATGATCCAACCAGAAGCCACAACACTTCAAGGAACTGTAGCATCGAGCTAAGGCTGGAAATCATCTTGGGGGCTTTTAGCACACGCTCCTTTCTGTTGGTGCAGACAGACCAGCAATGAGAGCACAAGCAACCTTGCCCTCCCCCAAAATAAATTAAAAAAAGTCTTTACATGTTCTTAGCGTCTATCCCCAGACTAAGGCTGGGATCAACCCTTCTCCCAACAGGAAGGGTGAGATTCCCTGCAGTACATCCTCGCTCTTCGACCTGCGGGCTTGGGTCACCCTGTGACAGCATTGTAGAGAGTCCACTTGAGGCTACGGTGATAAACAGCAACTATGCAGTGATACAGCACCGTGACACAAAAACTACAACCGAGAATCAGCCCCAGGTTGTTCAATGTCTCGGCAAATCCAGACAACAGCGAGGTAGGTTTCCAGCTGCTAAAGCCTCTGCAGAGCTTCTGGAAACAGTGCACACCGAGCACTCTGGAAAGCTGGACATTCTGCACTCAAAAATTATTTCAAGCTAATGTGATGTCTTTCTTGTCTTGTCTTTCTCCCATCTGGAAGAGGGGGGGCGGGAGGTGGCTTTTTGGATCAGAATTAGTAAATAGTTCTAATGAGGTCTGGATGGCAGATTGGGTCAGAACACACACACAAACACCCTAGGAAAGGATTAGTAAATAAACCCAGAAGATCTAGACAGCATAGGATCCTGGGGACATGAAAGGCGGTAAGTCAAGAGAAGGACTGGATTGGCTGGCCCAACTAGCTTTCCATCCAGCAGGACTATCATTTTAAAAGAATTATTTTTAAGCTTTTCTTTTCCATCTCCTATTAATTTGTCTGACATGACCTTATCAGGACTCTGCTAGTTATGTTCTGCTTTCCTTATGTAGTTGTTTTCAACAAAGTGAAACTGCATATAGTTGTCTCCTTCTGTTATGCATTCACTTCTGCAGTGCTGAAACATTAAAACAATTTGAAGGATATGACAACGAAGTTCCTCAGTACAGTGAGCATGTGGATTGATATGTTTTGATTTTTTTCTTTAGAGAACAAGACTTGTCAGTGCTCAACTAGAAAAGCTGCCAAATACATCATCATCTCTCATTCACTATGACCCAGGTGCTGTCAGCCCAAACTGACTGTTTTCAGTAAAAAGAAAAAAATAGTGTTGGGCGAGTTCAAAACGTATCCCAAGAGGTGCCAATTAGGGAGCATTTTAAGTGCAAATTCTAATGTTAATTTTCTGAGTTCATTTGCTCTGTGTCCATTACTAAATCTCCACTTTAAAATACACTTTAAAGCCTAATTTTGTACTACCCAATCTGTTTCTTTCCTGTTCAAAGTACTCTTCTAGTTGCACGTAGGGCTAACAAATACATTTAAATCTTTGGTTCACTGCCATTAGCAAGAGAGGGAGAAGAAAAACTTAATGATAGATGATATGATACGCTGTGCACAGAATGCCTTCATGCTACTCGCAGCACATTATTATCAACATAGCTCTTTCCCATCATGTGCATTTTTTAGGGAAGTAAAACAAACAATGCCACTGAACTCAGAAAAGATTTGCTAGTAAGAGGGATTAAAGTCTATGGATCATATAGATGCTGTTGAGTGATCAGTTTTGTTCAAATCTTATCTGTTTATTTTTGTCCTGATTTTTCTGCAGTAAACATATTTACACTGAAATGTGGGGGTTTACTACCTTAAAAGGAGCACTGAAATGTATAAAACATTTAATACCTGCTTTTGTATATGTTTTCCTCTCAAAACCAGTTACCCAGATCACTAATCTAACTGCTGCAACCATCGGTGGAGCAAACTAATGCATTTAATCCTGGGAGAAATCCAAATGGAAGGGCTGAACATTTATTTCAAACCAGCCATATTTTAAAATATACCATTGTCAATGCAAGGCAAGGGTTAGTTGAGAGGATGGCAGATCGGGTCAGATGTTAACATCCCTTTTTTTGCTAGAAATAAAAAAGTCTTTCAAAGTGTAGTACTTATCTTTTTCATGTTTTGAATGCTTTTGTGCAATTTCTACTCTGTTGTCACCCAACAGAGGAAGAACACAACCAAGCACAGGCTGTACTCAAAGGGCCCAAAGCCACTGCTACCGCCAAGGGTACAGCACGGTCACTCCCTTGGGGAACCCGCTCAGTGGTGAGGAGAGCTGCTGCCTTGGCACCAATCTGTATTTCCAGCTGCCCTTTCCAGGAGGGGAACAACCCCAGCCTGGGGCTGCCACCAGCACTGATGGATGTCCTGTGCATGGAGCAGTGGAACAGAGTTCATAAATTATCTTGAAAGTGGTGTTGATGTTACAAGTAATCATATAGCTTATGAGCAAGATCATCATCAGACCTACATATGCTACCCCTTCTACCTAGGTTTTGAAGCCACAGTTTCAAGAATTTTAATTCAGTTGACTTGGGCCTCAATGCATTTTCTGTTGTATGGCTTATTTTGGCCAAAAAGGCCATGAGAAAAAGTTAGGGTTTGATACTTGCGTTTTTCTGATTTCTAATGGATTTCTAAGTCCAGTCAGGCATCGCCAAAGGAGATTTATATTTTATGGCAATGGGATTATTCACATGTTTAAAAATAAGCACATGCCTAAATGACTGCAGCTTTGAAATTTGTTGATACTGGAAAAATTATGGTGGATTTCTTCCACAGGAATCCAGAGGGTCCCTGCCCTCTACTCTTCTGTAATACAGGAACCAAGGCAGGGATTCTCTCTCTTTAAAAATTCAGCTCAGAAAACTCAATCCAAATCAAGGAACCTCCCCTTCTCCGCTGCCATTTTACTGTACAATTATTCACCACATGCATCATTTTCAAAAGTTATCGAACAATTTGTTTTACATGCTTTGAGAGGCAACACGGGGTCACAGGGATGGTGTAGTTCTTTGTCTCCAATTGCTCTTCCTGATTTTTTTTTTTAAGATTAAGAGATGCCAAACCTGGTGACTGAACTTGTTGAGGAAATGCCATGCTGAGTCTCTGGAAATTCAAGCTGGCAGCGCCCGCTCGCTGCCAGGGTGCACCGTCGCCCACAGCAGCTGCGCCACCCCTGAGCCAGAACAGCCCTGGGAAGCAGATGAGCTACGACCAGGGCTCAGACGGAGAAGGAAACTAGCCAAAAGAATGAGAAATCTCTACATAGCAAAATTAAAGTACACAATTACTGCCATGGTATAGGTTAGACCAAACTTGAATTGCTTAATACCCTGCCTTTGGATATCTCTGCTTGCATATATCAGAAGCTCATCAGGAGTTAATATGCTCAAATGACAGGTAAATTAATTAATTTTCCAGCATTTGGGTGCATCCTGCATGAGCAGAATTTCCCAGCCAATATAAGACCATTTGGTCAAACCACATTTGCAATTCGCTTCTATATTTAGGACACTTGCCTGCAAAAGCCCACATATATTTAACAAGGTCAGTGGATAAATCTGAGTGGTATGCAATTTCTGCTACGTTAAGATACAAACATGATGAATGGAAGCAGTTTCTTTCTCTTATGTCCTAAAATGTAAAAACATGTACTGCTGAGAAATACCTTGTGAATCTCATTCCCACTGTGGTGTTCTGTCAGCTGTTTATTAACAAATAGTGTCTTTTCCCATCTTGTGGAAAAGGATGTAGCAAGATCAAATTTGATCAAGATTTCAAATTTATAAAAGCCAAAAAGCCCCGGAAGTTTCTTCCAATAGAAATATATATATTTTAATTCTGTTTCCACCTTATTTTTTTTTAAGAAAAGCAACACTGCACAAAGAGAAAGCAAAGATAATCAACCAACCAAAGCAGCAAAGCAAAGCATTAATAAAGATAATTGTTTTGGTCTAAGCCCACATCTTGATTCTGATGGAAGACTGAGGTCTTATTGCATGCAAGGTCCTAAGTAACAGTTCAATTTTAATAGTCTAAACATCCCTAATTTTCCATTTCCTTGACTAAACTGTGCATTGGTACATACTGTTCCTGTACCAATCAGCATCCACTTTGCATAACCATAACCATATTTATGATTTTCTTTCAGAGGAATAAGGGACTGTACAAAATGCAACGCATGAGAGAATCAAAGAGATGTTTTTATCAGGAAATAAAATTTGAGTCCTTTGAAACTCAGCTGAGTTTAAAATGCTTTTTTTTTTTTTAAAGCATTTTCCTTTCTAAAGGTTAAAACCAAGGATCAGAAGGGTCAAACCTTTTTCTTTTTTTAAAGGCAGTAACTACTGACAGGAGCTCTAGTATTCAGGAGCCCTATTCAAAGGGTCTCCAGACGTGGTACCCATTCTGCCTTGTCACTGATGACGGCTCAGAGCACGCCACAAAATTTCAGAATGAAACTTCCTTGCTAAAAGACAGCTTTCTTCAGCACTGCTCAGTGAAGTCAGCTTAGAAAGAAAACGAGTATTGAAAAATTAATTCAGCGCAACCCCCCTGCTGAGCAGTGGCGAGTAACGCGTTGGTATGTAGAACATGTAACGTTCCCAAGCACCGAGCAAGGGAGAAGTGTCCTGAATTCAAAGTGCTCTATCTCGGCGCCCTATCTCCGCAGGAGCTCTAGCCTGCAGTAACAGAATTCACTGCTCCATGGACAGGTTCCAGCAGCCGTTTCCGTATGCAGTGCATGCCAAAACTGGGCCTAGTCGGCTGTTATTAAAATGTTGCTGTCAAGCTATTAAATGCTTGAAAAGCCGAGAATTAAAAGAAGCTTTATGCATGTACTCCCCACGGTGTTTCTAGTCATGCCATTGATGCCTGGAGATCCAGTTCCCTTCAAAATTTAGTTACAGTTTGTGTTTATAAATCATTTCTTTCAAAGACGGCCACCAACCAGCCAATCTCACTCCTCAGTCTCATCTGCGGTTTGAACAGGAATAAGATTGTGCTCAAAGATTGCAAAACATTCTTCAAAGGCACTGCTAGAAGCAGGTGCTTTAGAGGACTAGTCCTCCCAGAAACAGGGTGTTTTAAAAGCATCCATTCCTCCTGTTGAACCAGTTTGCACTGGGGAGTGAGACTGGGAGCCTGCAAGAAACTCTTCCTTCACCTGCATTGCCCCCAGTTCTGCATCATTCCCTTAAATTCCCAGGATGTGTTTGGCCAGCTTACCATGATTCAGGTATCTAGCAATACCTGGGCTACCGAAATGAATGACTGAAAGCACAGAACTTACTATATCTAAAATTTGTCCATTATCTATATTTTAATCTAAATTAAAATAATTTTTACTCTCTTCTCTTTTCTTTTCCATGTTCAATACCAGACCTTTCAAAGAACAAAGAAATGAAAGAATAAAATCAATGCCTTTATCCTTTTTTTTTTCCTATAGCTTTTATGAATTTAATTTAGGAAATCATTAAGGAGGTATTAAAGAACTGGAATAACTTTGGCTTAGAGGAATGAACTAACATTTCCCATTCCTGTCTAGGATGCTTCATATTCATATTCTCCATATCTAATTACACATTAATTTTGTGTTGATGTATATCTGGAGATGCCTTAAGTTGTAAATCCAGAATTAATTTATTTCTCTATATTATTATTTGTACATCTAGAGAGCATTTAGGGCTACCAGTTAATCCATGCTTCACTGGACTAGATGATATACAAACACTGGGGTAAAGAAACATACTCTTTCCTCTAAAAAACATATAGTGTAAGACAAGAATTGATGCACAGCGACAGTGAATGTAAGGCAGAGACAGGTTGCAACCAACACAGCATAGGGAGGCAGCAGAGGGATGCCTACTGAGAACTGCCACAGCCAGAGCAACGTGCTGGGGACAAGAGTTCTCAGACTTCTGCCCACAGCCACAGCTTTACCTAAGGGGATTTGTAATACAGTGAGTTTGGAGCCTGGACAAGACATAGTTAGAAAAGCACCACAGATACAATAGCCAAGTGCACGAGGTGGAAGGGAAAAATAATCATCCTGTAATTGATTGTTCATTAATGGACTCTATTAATTTATGGCTGCAGAAGAGCCAGCTGATTTTTTTATTACTGGTGTTTAAAAGATAAACCATCTAGACTGAATCAGACATGCATAGTCCCTCCATACTGGGGCTATGCCTTCGTTCTGGGGAGACTTCAGCATTTGCAGGGAGACGGGAATAATCCTAAACATCCACCACTTCCAGTGACTCCAATTAGGACTGAGGTCTCTCTGTATTATTTAATCTGGACCAAATGGCATGAAGTATATCAAAATCTGCAGAGCTTCAGAAACACTGACATTCTTCACTGTCCAAGGTGTGAGAGGTGAGAAGTTTTAGGGACACTATTCTGAAAATACAGCAAGAGGCACACTTTCATTACTGAGGAGTTCAATAACCCAGATCAGAGAGAACCTCATTCAATCATGGACACTTGCCGGAGGTGAATTTTAAGCCTGTCCTTGTCTAATCCTTATGTGTGGATGGAATCATTAGTAGGATGCTAAATACTCTGGTGTTCTTCTCTAATATCTGTGGGAGCATCCTTGAGAGGAAATCTCATGATGCTGAAGCAGACTTTATTTAATTTAATACTCCTAATTAATAGCTATCTTGTTCAAGTGTTTGATACAAGATATGAAGGTTTTGATACGTAGAAAACCTTGCATGTAATACCCTCTTGACAGATCATTACACAAGTCTCACTAAATTTAGATCTTGAGATATGCCATTCAGAACTTCATTGCATTTCACTAGAAATGAGATGATCATCAGTTACCTTTACATAGAAGTTGTGACGCATATTTTTGTGCACATGAAACACAAACACCAAAATATTCAGGTATTTGTGCGCTTTATTTGTATATAGTTGCTACCTCTATGTAGAAACGAAGCAATTACTGTAACAGGTAATTATGTGCTCACATGTAATTTGCGCAAGAGGAGAAAAAAAATATCCAATAGTTTACTCATTCTGTAGATATTTGGGGCAACAAAGCAAACAAAAAAGAGCTAGAAGAAAACCTGCATGTTTACCCAAGATGTCTTTCTGACAAATGGACAGTTCTTTTAGGGAAGAAAAAAAAGGAAAAAAAACCTCCATTACTTTCTCATACGTAATTTCCTCTTTTTTTTTTCAGAAAATTATTTGCCTCTGTTACTAGGCTCTAAATAGCAAGAATAAACACATGTAAAGAGTCAAATCATTGCTATTTTTGTTTTTTAAGACCTTCTGTTATACATGAATCAACAGCCACTTGAAAAAGCTTTTTAATTATTGCAATTTTTGGTTAGCAAAAGAAGAATTTGTACACACACAGGCCTGTATAATTGAATCAAATGGAAACATCCTCTTTTATTACTCAAAAGGAAATATTTGTTTGATTTCTGACAGTTATTTAGCAAAGAAAATTGTCGTTCTGAAATGAAAATTTAAAAACCTTAATTTAAAAAATAAAACACTTTGATATTCACCAACTCCTTCCCCTACTTTGGAAGATAAATTATCTACTCAATCTATATTAATTCATGCAAATTTTTTATTCCCTTCAAATTCCAAGAGTTAGACAGTTTACTGGGGGGGAACCCTTGCTTACACATACAATTCCCTGTCCAAAGCTTCATCTGTGGCTAAATATTTACTGAAACATCTTGTCCCTGTGCTAGACTCTAGCAGGTCACTGCATCCTGCCTTCATTGCAGGAATTTATAAATAATAGGATATCTGAGATTTGGATACAGTGTACGGATATTACAAAATACATCACAAGTCTTACTTTTCATAAGCTTAATAAAGAGCTGTTTTGCTAGTCCTACAAGTCCTCCTCAAACTCCACCAAAATATGAATTAACTCCTGGGAAGTGAAGACAAGGCAAGTTTCTGGTATCTGGCCATAAGGTGACTGAAACAGGCTCAACAATAACATGACAAACACAACCCCCGGTATCCTTCCCTTCCCCAGCCTCCTGCCTTCCCTGATACATGAAGTGAATTTCCCTTCATCACATTCTTCATATATTGTAGGGAAAATCCTCTTGTAACTCTCCTTTTTCCCTCTAAACTCTTTCTGTTCTAGGATTAACCTTTTGTACTAAAAAAAAAGGTTTGTTTTTTTTTTTCCTCCTCTAACAGGTAGCACAATCCCACTTTACCTTTGTTGTGAAAGCACCTTCTAATACACCCCGCCAAAGGAGTACATACAGCTGCCATTTAGGAAACAGTTCAACTTCCTGGGCCACCAAACACTTCAAATCAGTTCTCCTCACTGTCCTAAAGAAAGCTGAAAATATCTCATTGGAAGAACATCCCAGTGTAAAATTGTGCTGAGAACTCAGGTGTGCAACCAGTAGACAAATAAATAAAAAATTATTTATTTAATCAACCAGTGTTTGATGTTTTTTCTCTACCAGTAACTAGGACTTTCATGAGTGTCCCCTCCATCCCCTGCTGTGGCTCCCAGTGCTGTACCCAAGGGCTGCTCCCATGGCTCCTTCCCAAGGGGACAGGACAGGGACTCCCTACTCACGGGTAACAACCCAGAGCAACAAACTGCACCCCTGCACCAGAGTATGGGAACTAGTTCTTCACTGCTTATGATAAATTCCATACGTGCTTATTCTCTACTCCCAGGGTTGTACAACAGCAATCAGCTTGGAAGAGTCTCCATTAGGTGCTTGACAGGACAGGACAACCATCACGCGGTGCTTTTCACACCTGCTTCCCTCTCCTTTTATTTTTGCGAAGAAGAGCTAGAAGAATATAGCAACGCTCTACCATCTGAGCTATTTCCTTACATCTCAGATCACACTTGATCTTTTTCTCCCCATTTTTCTCTGCTAATTTCTATGCTAAGCAGATGATAAACCCATGTAAAGTTTGAAGGAAATACTAAGGCTTCTGAATTACTCCCCAGAGAACTATCCTTTCTCAGATATGACTTTTTTTGTGATACAACTTTGCATAACAAACTTTACATTTTGGGTTTGTTCTCTTACTGGTTTTTGTTTGTTTGTTTATAAAGATCTTCCTCGGTTTAAAGCACCACAGACAACAGCGTGTCACATGAACGTACTGAGAAGCAAAACTCCCGCATGGGATTTTCGGCATTGCCAGACTTGCTTTGGGACCTTCAGCATGTATTTAGCCAAGCTGCGCCTCATTTTACTGAGCAATGAAAGGTGTAATCACAGAGTCTGCAGTCGCTTACAGCCTCAGATGAAGTATTTGTCTGTGTTCAGTTTTAAGATGCTTTTTTTGGCAGAGTTTAAAAATACAGAAATGAGAATTTGGTATGTTGACATAATACGTATAATTTTTTTTAATCAGCACACACGCACTTATGTGTCCGGAGCTCCAGGTGGGAGAATTTTAAGCAAATGGAAATAAATGCAAAACAATGACACATAGCTTTCCTAAAGAAAGATGTGAAACTGATGTTTAAGTCTTAAAACATCATACTCCTTTCCCCAATAAAGTTCTCTTCCTTTCCCAATATCTGCTCTGCAGCCCCTTGTCGTATGAGATACCAATGGAGGTTTTCAGGCAATGGATGGTCAGACAAGTTGCTGGAAATTGGCTCTCCTGAGGTACTTGGGAGTGCAAGATGCCCAGCACCTCACAACGTGGAGACCAGGGAAGGAAACAGACCCTGTACTGATGACACAAAGGACAAACCTGGAACCATGTCCTGTGTGGGTTTTGACCAGAACACACAAAATCAAAGGCTTTTTTCTTTTGACACTTTCCCCATCGGTCCTTGGTTTGTTGCCACTCATTGCACTGACCTGTGAAGTCAAGGCTTGACCCTTCTCTTGAGTCCAAGTGAGAAAGCAGATGAGATACTGGGACAGAGGCAGACTTTTAGCCTCAGAGGCTGGCACGGGAGGCAGAAGTGCTGCGCCTGAAATCTGTGCTGGGTCATTACCAAGACACTTATTCCACAGCCATCCACAGACTGTCACATCCTTTCAGTACTAGAAATGAAGGGTGGTCTGACACGTAAGTCATTTAACAAAAAAATTAAATCAATATTCCTAAGCCTCACAAGAAAAGAATGCATTTGAGAGTCAGATTTTTTTCAAGAAGAAAATCAAGTCCAAACGCTAGTTAGGCCTGTCTGCAGATGTGAATTGTGCATGTAAAAATATACATGGAGACTTCTTTAAATATGAAGACAATGTTACAAAGAACTAGATGTAATTTTCCAAACAAAAACGCTATGGTTCCTACCTTAAGCATTTAGCCAACTAGTTTGCATGCTCAGAAGACATCCACACTTAGGGGGGAGACAAAAAAAAATTTATATCTATATCTCTCTCTCTGTCTCTAGAGATATACAGATAGATAGATATAGATATATATAGAAAAAATTCCACCATTCCACACCCAGAAATGGAGGGCTGTAACTTGCAAGGAAGAGTGAAGCATGCTTGAATAGATCACCCTGGAATAACCACCAAAACTTCACACTATGGTACTGCTCTTAGCTTACTCTTAATTGGAAGCTATCAACATCAGAAAATTTAGGACCCAGCAATGGGTCTTTTGGACACCTTGATAGTTTATGGATCCTGGGATTTCTATGTCTGATCATGAGAGGAATAGAGGGTATCAATCTATCAAACCACTGTCAGGCTAATATGATACTTTTTCTATCAAACACATCTTAATATCTTCTCAGCACACAAGGAATTCAACAGCCAGATTCTTCCACAGCCAATGTGTGCTCTAGATTTACCCAGTCCCTCAGAATTACACCAGATGAAACACACTAAATCAGTTTTCTTCCATTTGTGGTTTTCACGTGCATGTCTAAAGATGTTCACTCGATGGCTCAACTGTGTCTTTATCAATCAGGTGATCTTAAAGTTCCTGTAAGTCTTCCTCACAAAACAAATCTTTAGATTGCTGAAAACAGATTCTGAGGAAGAAAAAAAAAAACAATCCTAATCCTTTAGCATTCCTAAATTTCACTCATGTGATCACCTGTGCTTACCCTACAGCCTTTTTATGGAGAGACTATGGCAAAAGGAAAGAAATGAAACCACTGGCGTCTCAGGCATTTGCTTTTAAACAGGGCTTTGGGTTCCTGTTTTTCTTCCAAAGTACAAATATGATGCCCCAAAGTCTGCAAAAGGCTAACACAAGTATTCTGCTTCAGATTACGACTGAACGTCAGTGACCTGCACAATGACAAAAATCATTGAACCAGTCAAGGCAATTTGTGGTGAAAAATTACAGGGGTGGAACAGAAGCATGCTCAGAGGGCTGAAGAACCCCAGAGTCATCCTGCTCACCTCAAACCAGAATGGGCAAATCTTTCCCCAACAGCCACATCAAATTCTCTGCAAACTCTGCTAGAGAATTAAATATTTAAGCGCCCTCACAAAACAAACCTATCTGCATTTGAATCACCCTGCTTGGAAGATCCCAGCATTTGGAGTTCTCAATGAAGCCATGCTTGGCAAAGTTACAAAATTACATTTAAAAAATCTACTTATTTTTCCACCGTCAATGCTCTTTTATATGCATGATGGCAAAACTGAATCCAGTTTAAAATGCACCTGCCAGAGCTGTCAGCCATCAGCAGCACTTTTGTTGTTTGCTTACGCTGCGAGGCTATTCCAGCGTGTTTTCCCTAAGAGGAGGAGGTGTCATCTGAATATGGCAAAACAAAACCCTGTGACTCACTCCGTAAAAATCAGACAGACGTTACAGTGGGGAGTAGGACACACAGGCTGTCTGTGACTGCAGACTCTGAGACTATCTTTTTGCTCGTACAGCACCCAGCTCCTATCACAGAGCTGATCCCGCTGCCGCAGAATAACAAGGTGATGAGAACAGCCCTCAGCGAGCAGCAGTTCAGAGCCCTGGGAATCAGCACTTGCTCCACGCACGGCTACAACAGTCACAATTAACACTCTGCTTACACCACAGAGGTGGCAAAACAATATCTGAGTTAACATGGTGTGGCAAATAAAGGGATACGTAATTTCTATAGAGAAAATGAGAGAGTATGTAACTCCTTGGGATGTGTATGCTGAAACTAAAGCTATTTACACATTCACTTATTTTTCCTTGCTTATACATTTTTGGCACTGTGAACCCAGGCACTTTGTACCCCCTGGCACCTCCTGGAAGTTACAACAGTTGAACTAATGAGATCTGTGAAAGTGCTCCTTCTTTGAGAGAGGAAATGATTTTTAGTCAAACAGTCGAATGTTTTCCCTGCCATCTGCACAACCTTTTGTTAAAACACCTTCTATACTCAAACACCTGATTAAACAGATGGGGGGAGAAAAAAAGCCTTTGTTAAAGCTTTGGCATCTCATTTCTTCAATTAGATTCTTACAAGAAGTTTTCAGCAAAAACAGACTTAATGTTCCACATATTTTTAATCATAAAATTTTTGCCAAGAAGGGGTAAAAGGAAGCAATTCACAATGCCCTCTGGTATCTTTATAGGTCTGAAAACATACTACCACAAGTCTTCTCCACAGGTCACTTGCAATCTACAGCAGCAGTTCCTTGAGTTTGAGGCTTACCGAAGTAAATATGGTAAAAACAGATTGAAGTACAAGGGAAGTGTCAAACAGGTACCACCTATGCACCAGTACTTATCCTTGAAGGTCTGGTCAAGCATCTGTTGTTTTAAGTGTTTGGTACAAACGTGAATTCCAGATGGACAAAGACAACACTGTGATGCTGCTTTGCTGGGCCAATACAAAAAATGCAAATTAAAAGACAACCTCTTGATAGTCTGTATTAAGTGCTCAGAATTCAGGCAATTACTAATTCATTATGTTGCAAAAGGAGCATTTGTTCATAACTAAACACATGAAATTGTATACTGGCAATTTGCTTACTGTAATGGGGATTAGGTGTATATGGACTAAGCTCGCAAAGGAAAAAAAATCAGATACCCCCTTTCTCCCTCCTTGGAAAAGATCAGCACCTCTGAAAAAAAAAAAAAATACTTAAAGGGTCAGTTGTTTGCTAAGAAACTAATTGCCAACTAGATTGGCACAAATCATAGTTCCTGTAACAGGATGGGCAGCCTTCAGTCAGTATTGGCAAGTAGGGACTGCCTGCCTCAGCTGGCTGGCAGCATTCAAACAGGATGGGACCCAGATGTCAGTGAAGCAGTGAGCAAATGAAAATCATATCACTGAAATGCTTAATTTCTCCAAACAATTACATTTTTAAAAATTAAACCAAAGGGAATATAAAACCAGGAACCCCTGAACTCTAGGAGGGTTGGAAAGGAAACTCCACAAGAGATGGCTGCTCCAGGCACATCACACAGCCTCCTCTTCCCAGCCACTTCCTCTCAGCACACCCCCTTATCTGGTGTGGCACACGGGGCCATTTATGGGGGAAAAAGCTTGGCAGATGCAAGATCCAAGTGCCAAAAGTCTGGAAGCTTTTTATCATCAGTGTTGCCAGCAGAAGCATCTGGCTGCAGTGCTGGCTGCTCGCTCGGCACTCACAGAGGGGTCTTGACTCGGGGCCCGGCCAGCACTCTGCCGAGCTGCTGCGGGTCTGGTGGGTCAGTCCATCTCTCTAAACAGCTACCAAAAATCTTTTCTCACTACTAACCCTTTCATTCTCAAAGGGGAATAGGACAAAGACAGGGTTTTCTCCAAACATACCTTCCATAGTCTTCATATGCTCTGCCTAGCACCTAGCAAAGCTAAAGCTCACTCTCAGCATGCACGTGTTGAAGCGGGACAGTTTAGGATAAAGTTTTCCTATTTAAATTCACTCTGGCTTCAGGTTGGACAGGAACATGGAGACTGTTGCATGTCAGGATGGAGACACCTCGTTAGCAGCCAGGGCAGAGATAGGCACAGGGCTACGTTTTTGGTCACGTTTACCTCTGCTACGCATCGTACACCGGCTGATTCCACAGCTAGGTGTTTGTGTGGACAGCTATAAGCCCTGTGTACATTGATGCATTCATTTATGCCTCTAGATTTTTGTATATTCACATGGTGCTACATGTTTTCTAAAAACTACAGTTCCTGACTGGAAGGTATTTGGGATCTCACTGTTAGATCCAAAGAGAATCATTAGCATTTCAGTACAATACACCTTATTGAAAACAGCACACAATTAAAAAAAAAAAAAAAAGCTTGAAATCTGCTTTTCTTCTTCCCTCCACTTCCAACACAACTTATCATAATATAAAGTCGGAACTGCTCCTCCTCATGAGATGTTATAGTTCAATTATCAATTATGGGATTCACTCCAACATTGATTACTCCAGCTTTGAAATGTGTTTGTGTTATAAAAGCATGTTTTTACTTCTGTGAATGAATTTATCCATAGGAAATAAATTTAGCTCTTAACACACTTCTATACTACATTTATTTCTGCAAATTTTAAGATATTACAGTTCCTCGTTGGCTTGATAGCTCAGTAATCTCAGAAGCGTCTCTGTTGAACTGTCTATGCTGTTGCGGGATCTTCAAGAGCAAATGGAAGGGATAATGTTTAAACTGCAGTAAGCACAGAAGGGCTTGTACTGCAGCCCACGTAGATTCATGTGTGAGAATGATTATCCTCAAATTTTCAGCTCTTTGATGCATTGTGTGAAAGATACCCACAAATCTTAACCAAAAGTTTCCTACATTAAAAGCTTAGTCAAGCAGAGGAGCTTGGTCTTCTGGCTGTGGAGTTTTGCCTAAATATATTCCCACATGAATACGCTGCTGTGAGTGATGTAAAATGAAAGGATTGTCTGCATTGTGCGGAAATTTTCTGTTTTCCATTACTCACACTTGCAAATGTATCTATTTTACAGCTCCCTAAGAAATTAACAAGTCTTAGCATCAGAAATATTCCTAACATATTTTTAGGCAAAAAAACCCCCAACTAGCTATTCCATGGTATTAAGTAATTCTCTCGTGCTTTGCAAAGGGTAACAGTCCTATAGAACATTTGGATGCATTGATGCAATTTCTTAGATTCCCAACACAGGTACGATTAGCTGTTTTCCCACTTGACAAGAGCTTTTCCTTGGAAGCCCCATAAACTGCTGCTGACAGCAGGACAGTAGTGGAGAGAGACACACAAGTGCCTCAGATGTTGGCACAAGAGGTATTACAGCATTTAGCACCCGGGACTCCTGCTTAACAAACAATTCCCACCCCAATAAAGCAATATCTGCTCTTTCCTGCCTGTAAGACCTTACTATTTTGGAGTACTTCTTGCCTCCTTCAACAACTTATCTTCTTGTTGTCCATCAGGGTTCAGACTTGGAATTATTTGTAACAAATTCTGGTAAGCTCTAGCTGCTTGTGATAACTCAAGCACAGTTTAAGGTGAAGTTTCACTGGAAAGCACGGTACCTGTATTTCTATTCTATCCCATCTGACATCAATCAAAAGAAAATTCCCCTTCACTCCCATGCTTTGTAAGCAGAGGTAAGGTGCTTTTCTATATGATACAGCTTTCTAGACTTCTTAAACCAAAGAAGGAGAAGAAAAGGAGCCCTAAGCTGTGCAAGGCTGCCCCAAGGGGTACCCCACCACCAGCAGTTATCACCCATGCCACAAACATCCTTCTCCCTCTCTGCAGAGACCTTGGCATTGCAGGGCTGAAGGTGAACAGTGCATACCCAGTGAAATTAGGGAGCACTGGACCGGCAAACACTCAAGAACTGAACCTTGCAGTCATCCTCATAAGCAGCACAGCCCGGGAGAGGCTCCTAGAGAGCCTCGGTGTGAACACACCCCTCCCGGCATGCATCACCACGTGCAGATGAATCGTTCATTCTCCACACATGACTCACCCCAAGACCTATGCAGAGCATCTGCTACCTCTGCCAGGAGATTGAGGAAGACAGAGGCAGACCGTAACCCACCAAGAGGCCCTCCAGGGAAGAAGCTAAACATATGGGCTCTGGTAGCTATCAGGGTGGTCCACCCTTGCACCGGAAAGGAAAAGCTGCACATCTCACAGCACAATCTCATTTGATTATAATCTGCATAGCTATAGCATATCATGGAAAACACAAATAAAATAAGCCTTGGTGACCATTAAGACTGATTTTCATCATACGTAATACTGGAAGAGCGAAGTAGAACTGTATAAATGAAACATTCCCAAGCAGAGGAAAAGCATCTGGAGAAGCCAAGACCACTTCTTCTGGCTATCAGTGCAGCTGAAAAAGATACACTGTGCTTGGTTTCTAGCACCAAAGACAGCCATGCAGCCTGTAATACATTTACATCTGAATGGCGTCAAAACCAATGAAGCCTAAAGAGTGGAATAAAACAAAAAGACATGTAATTTCTCCCATGGTACTCTTGTTAATTGAGCACACCATCTCTTAAGTTTGCCTGCTGAATTTGATCTTTTATGTAGTTGTCTTAAATTTTTGCTTATAGCTACTTTTCAGTAGCAGTGGTTTGTCGTGAAACATTGCTCACAACAGGGGCTGACAACTGCTTGGAGCTTGGTTTGATCTGTGTTTTCCATGGCAGTTGTGTTTTTATTTTAAATGGAAGCAGTAAGATAGTTATAACCGGAACATCCACAGTGAAAGGGGGTCACACTAAACATGCCAAACCTGTCTGGGCAGGTCTAATTTAAACACCAGCCTTTTAAGAACGGGACTGTCTTTGAATGAGATTTCTTTGTACTTCTGAAGACAGCACACACCCTTTTCCTGCTGCTTGATTAAACAGCACTTGCCCAATGAATAGATCTTGATCAGGAATAGAAAATGCATGGAGCTGTCCTGGGGAAAATGTGCTCGATCCTTTCCCAGACTCACCTGTGGGAAGACACGTACAGCTGTGTCGAACACACTGACCTTTCAGATAAGTCCTCTCACACATGGACCTCTGCTCTGTCAAATGTCTGTGCCTTTAAAGGATTTCTTCTATGCATTTGAACATAATAAAGCATTAATGGTAGCAGAAGCCTCTCACAGCAAAGCTGCACTTTCAGATTTAGCTTTGCCCTATGTCTGTTGTGCAGCACAAGCACAAACCCAGGCACGTACTGTTTCATGAGATGGTGCAGCCTAAAGTCCAACACCAGCAATTGCAGCAGAAGTCCTCAGTGCATATATCACTACTCTTGCAGAAGTGGATCCTCCCTTGCTAAAAATAACCCTCTTTGCTGCATGAATAATCATCATCCGTCTTGTTCCCACTCTCCCATAAGAGCACAAGTCAAAGAGAGCAAGGCAGGTGAGCGCTAAGGAAGAGCTGGTTTTCATATGCAAGTTGAATTACACTACTCTGCTCCAAGGTTGGGTTTTTTTTTTCCTATATCAGGGACTTCAAAAATATTGACTTCTACAATAAACTGCTTGGAAATGCACTAAATTCATGCACAGAAAGCATAAACCCCATAGTATAAATTTTGAGGCTAGGACTTTTAAAATAACAAATGATCACTGAAAACCCGGTTCTATCAAAAGCAGGAAAGTTTGCTGCCTAGGACATATATCTGGATTCACTCTTCTCTCTTCTCCAGTTTTCCTGAATTACCTTGGGAATATGGCCTAGCTCCCATAGAAACCAGTGTGAGCTGGGATTCTATGTCAGGCTTGGGTATCTCAGCTCCCACTAACTAAATTTCATGCCCCAGCCCCATTGCTACAAAATGGAACGAAGAGCATTTCTCTTCCGCACAGTAATTTCCTGAGAATAAATACATAATAGGTTGTAAAACACTTGAGTACAGCACTTATGCATGTGCCTGTTCACACTACACACGGACAACAGCTCGGTCAGGCTGGCCCCCATCTCCAGGGGTGACTCATTTCCAGGAGAAGGTGCTTGCATTCATTTGGAAGGCCAACAAGGCATGACTCAATGGATCAAAGCAATTTATCAGTACTGAAATCAGCATCTGATATTTAATTCTGAACTCCTTTCTGCCAGTTAATTTACATATTTGAGCTTTACATGGCTAGTATTAGCTTAAACTGGACCCCTTTGACAGGCAGAATACTTAATTATGTAATTATTACATTTCTGCAGTTGCTCTGATAAACATTCTACAAAATGGACATCATTTTTACAACTAATCTCTTTTTCACTTTGCAGTATATTTGTATTCTTTATTTTTGGAAGGCCTACAGAGATCATTTTGGGAGGATGGGAGGCACCCTTCCACCATTCTCTCTCCAGCCAGCTGCTCCGCTCCCTAGGGAGTAGAGGACAGAAACACTGGCCATGCTGTAAGAAAAAGGATTTTAAGTAGTCCTCAAAAAATTATATCATGCTATATAAGCATCTGCCTACCTCTTTGGATGGCAAGTAGGGATTGTTCTGCAGAAAGAATTTGTTACAGCACTTGATCCAGCTAGGCCCTTGTCTCCTTGTACTTAGACAAACACTTTTTGGTTTATGTAAATAGCTGGTGGATCAAATTTCCCCAGCCGCCACACCCAGCCTGCTTGAATCACCCAGAGAAACATAAAGAGAATCAACTTTTACACATTGCTTTTTACCAAAGTACACAAGAGTTGCTATGTTACCCTTTTCCCACCAGCAAACAGATTTTTCATTCGAAAAGAATTTTTCTGTGTATCAGCCCTCTGCCTAATGCTTGTTAACATTTGATCTGATTAAGAGGAAGAGCAGTGGGTACAAAACAAAGCAAAAAGAACACTCAAAGTGTGCCTTTACTTCTGGACTTCACATCATTGCTCCCAAGCTCCTACCACCAAACACTCTGTGTCTTCCTGCAACCCCCTTACATGCCCTAAATGCAGGACAGGAGGATTAAACCAGCTGCTTGCATGGGCAAACAAAAAGGTCATTACGAAAAATCTGTATGAATCCCATTAGCCCATCTACATGTACTGGCTGTCATTAGCTGGGCTTGCTTTTCTAGAAAGATCAATACAAGGCAAGGCCAACTAGATCAGCTGTACTTACACCTCTGTGGAGGAATGAACAGCAGCCCTATGGCCCTTCTCTCACCGTGCTATTGCTGCCCTGCACGCCTCCCGACACCACTGTTACTTGTATGATACAGCCGAACATCCCTGGTGTTTGGCCACAACTCTGCCCTGTCTGCTTCCCTGCTCCAGGAGCCAAGAGACCTGTCCTTCTCCCTGCTTTAAGCTAAAGGAAAACACTTTTCCAGGGCCGATGGTCGGTCACTGTTGCAGCCCCAGTGGTGCAAGGATACAAACACAGCAAGGCTTGGGAGGAGATGAAGATCTTCCATTCGGCCAGCTCCTACTCTGGGAAATCCAGAAATAATTTCTAAAGCAAAACCTTGTTTTCCAGCTCAAAGCAGAAACTAGAAAGAGAGATGATTTGGATACTTCTTTTAGCATCATGATATCACAAAAAGCCTCACTTCCAGTCTTAATAATCGCTCATTAGCCTCTGTGCACTCAGACTACCTTACTACTACTTTTACCAAATCCAGACCAAGACTAGACAAGTGTTCCCAGAGATCACCATTCTCTGGCCCAGTTCATCTGGACGCTTGCCCATGCCCCAGCCATACCCTTAATCCTACCCCCAGCCCAACCTCTGTTTCACAGCTGCTGTAGGATTCAAAAGGACTCTGGAAAACAAAGCACTGAGGTCTGAATTCTCTATGGAAACCTGAATGTAATCCCTGTTACGTCAGCAATTTACCTAAAGTTTCCAACTACCACATACAAAACGCTCACAGAGCAAAACCCAGCTGCCAGTTTCATTGATGAAGCAGAGAGAAATCTGACCCAGTAGAGTTACTCCTACTTACTGGCCTTTAGAAATAAAGTCATGTACAGGAATTTGTTTTATAAGGGTTTGATTTATTGCAGGTGAACAATTCTATTGTTGAGACAGCTTACCTTCATAGCATCATGTATATACTGAAATCTTTTCTTTGTTTAAACTCTTTATAGACATTCTTACATAGTCTCAAATAGTTGTAGTTAAACAGTTGTAAATACATACCCATTTCCAACTGTTACTATCTCTTTTCCATTGCTCTTCTACTGTTTTGGGTGACCTTTATGCACAATTTTTAATTTTTTTTACATGAAGTATAATTATATTAATTTGTCTCATGACCTCTCTGAATTTTTTGTTTTATCCATTTTATTGTTATATTACTAAGATTGGGTTCAACCCTGCCATAGTGCTCATATGCAATGTGGAGTATCAAATGAGTTGTGTGGATCATAAATCACTGCAATACGTATTTTAGTCTTTGCTGAAGGTACAAGCCCCAGTTCTTTCTACATGATTTCTAGGAGAGATCTTAGCACTGTTATGCTTCGAAATATTGTGATAAGCAGAAAACGAAGCTTCTAAATCTCCAGAAATTAAAAAAAAAAAAAGTAAAGCAAGATGTTCAGTCATTATTGTTTCTTAGTGTGAAAGACCACCTGCATTAGAGAGCTTTGATTTCAATTTCATAAAGTAGCAATCCTGACAAAAAAATCCAGGAAGGTTTTTTTTCCTCCGCTTTTTGTTTTGTGCTTTTTAAGAGTACCTCAGTTTTTGTGAAATGTGCTTCAAAGAACAAAGACTGCTACAGGTGGCACCTAAATACACTTCCCAAATATGCTTGAAATGGACAGCATATCCTGGGAGACAGCATCATAGTGAAACATGTACATTTTAAAGTCAGCAAGCCATGGCAAGATCCATACTTCACAACAGGCAAAAGATTGTGTTAGGGCATAAGTCGCCCATCTCTTGCCTTCTTTAAAGAAAGAGGCATGGACTCCTTCAAAAACAAAGAAAAGAAAAGGGAAAAAGAAAAAAAGAAGATATCTCCAGGTAGATCCTAACTGCAAAGCTGGTGATGCCTGGAATCACTTGGACTTTGGGATATGCTGTGCAGCTGTTTTGGTAGCAGAAAGCTGGCCTTCTCCAAGGGTCTTTCCTTGCTGCAGGTTGAGAAATCAGAGAAGTAATTCAGGGGAAAAGGTGAGAAAAGGGAAGGGTGCACCAGGCAAAAAGGAGATGTATAAAAAGAGAAGGCAGCATAGGGTGGGCAAGGGTCTGGACGGGTGCACGTGGCCGCTGGGTAGCTCGCGACGGAGGCTGCTGGAGTGGTGCATGCTCTGGGAGTTGGCACAGGCTGTAAATTAACTCGTGTGATACATAATTCCCCAGCAAAACTGATTGCACACACCCAGCTGAAAAATGTAAGTAAACAATAATTCCTGTCCTTTTTATATCTATTACTTCAAGCTCCAGCATGCTTTAATCCTTCATTTTATTTGATATCATTTACCTTATCCAACGTATATAAAGGATACGTTCTCCTCCTTAGACTGTCTTCAACTTTGTATGAAACTAGCTTTAAGGAGCAGGCCAATATTTGTCTGGCAGATAATAACTAAAAGGAGGCTCCCCTGTCTACATAAGCAGAGAAAATTCCTGTTTTAGGCCTTCAGTGTAGAAAAAACATCGTATGCTTAGAGACAGGGCAGTTTGGCTTCAACCATGTGTTTGATATTCCCTGCACATGTCCCTTGTGTCTGAAAACTAAGGACGATAAGCCAAAAGTTACTCACTTCTCAGATGTGACATCTCACTTTTCAGATGTGACACATCTGGAAACACCCCATCTTTGAACAAAAACAACCAGGAGTATTGCAGTCTTGTAGAGCTTTCAAGCAGTTGTAAGAAATACAGGGTTATAAAGTCCCCTATACTTCAAACAAGAACAGAGGGCCTGACAGGGAACGGAAAAGAGGTGGAAAATAGAAAAACCAGTGAAACAGATTTGCCTGGAGAACTGGGTTCTGTGCCTGACTCCACCTCAGGTGCTTTGTTTGGCCTTTGGTAAGTTGCTTATCTCTCCTGTCTCTGTTTCCTTAATGTTTTTATGGAAAACTTGCAGATAAAATGATCTTGTACAAGTTGGAGACCAGCACTGAATGTAGTAAAAGCATCTTGGGTTACAGTTTAGCAGAAGGAGAAGTGGAGATGGAGTGATGGGATGGACAGTTAATGAGTGAAGTTTCAGCTCTTGCTCCTAGCATTTGACATTGCTCCTTTATCGCAAAGTCATCAAAAGAAGCCTTATCTCAACACATGCCTAATTTTATGCTGTTACTTCCTGCAGGCTGAGTTGGGAGTGTGGACTGCATGCGTTTTAAATGAATATCCCTCTACTTGCTATCAGAATATGGTTATTCTAGAGAACTTTGTGCTCCATTTCAAGGTTCATTTCTGATGGCGATCTTTATTAGCAACAGCGTTACATATATTAAAATAAAACTTACATGTATATCTATAAGATGCACAGCAGATTGAATTCCAGGAGATATTACTCTAACGTCTCAGCATCCATTGGGCCAATCTTTGCAGTGTTTTTGATGGGAGTATTGAAGGTCATTTGGACTTAAAGAAAAAGGTCCTACTTCATTTTAAAATGACATTTTCTAGGGAAAACCCACATGGTGCAGCACCTTCAAGATCAGAGGATTGAACACAATGATGTGTGGTGCCCCTCATGTCCAATGTGGAGATCTGACAAAATAGATATTGTCTTCTTTATAATTGCTTGAACTTTAAATGCAGCAAGTCCTGCTTCCCCAGGAAAATAGAAATAACTGTATTATCAGAAATACAAAGATGTGGCCAAATTCTCTTTCTTCACCTGAACTCAGCCTCCTACGCCAGTCTCTGACTTATGTCTAACTCCATGTTCTCCTATTTTCAGAGTAGCGGACACAGATGGCAGTAAGTACCATAAACAACAATTAATGAAAAGCAGGAAAGTACCTTTTTGATGCCTAAAGCTCAAATTCCTGTGAAAACTGCCTTCAGAGGATCTAACCCTAGTGTTTCCTGAAGTATCCTAGAGAACACGATTCTGGCCATAGAAAGTATGGGAGGGAAAAAGCAAGAAAGAAATCCCTTTCTCAAGATGAGACACAAACCATTATGAATTAAGTTTTAATACACAGACTTGAGGAGTCACAACTCTCCAAACTGGTACCACAACCCTGCATTTTTATAGCGATATCCAATAAAAAGAATATACTCTCTCTTACAAGTGTTAACAGTGATTTGTAAAGCCCTAGTGTGCAGGTAAGCATCACAATCCTTGTTTTATAGATGAGGCCTTTTTGTCATGACCTGTTCTGTACTCAAGGTCCTGGGTCCCTGTTTGTGTTTGGGGCACAGGCAGCTCACCCATTG
This sequence comes from Pterocles gutturalis, assembly GCF_000699245.1. Taxonomy (NCBI): domain Eukaryota; kingdom Metazoa; phylum Chordata; class Aves; order Pterocliformes; family Pteroclidae; genus Pterocles; species Pterocles gutturalis. The sequence goes on along the minus strand of NW_010106201.1, from coordinate 50,811 downwards.
GTAAGAGGTTTTCCATACAGATTCCTGCGCTTAGTACAGGCGAGATAAAGGTATTTTTCTACACACATTTCTGTAAGTATTATATTGAGATGGGGTGATGAGTCCATTGGTTGGGAAAGTTTATCATCCAATGTTGAAATTGGACAAGGTGTGGGCACAGGCACTGGAACCTCCTTGTGTACAGCTCATCAGCAGGCAGAGCAAACAATTTGCTGTGAGAGCATTTTATGCTGTCTAGCAATGTTTGTGTGTGTCTGCATATATTTAAAAAAAAAAAACCACTTCATACTGCTGCTGAATGACTTTTTTCTCACTCCCTATTTGGATTAGTTCCAACACCAGGATTATAACTGCTCTTTGCTAAGCAACGAGTACTAACTATTGCTACTTCAAAATCCTGCACCAATGCATTTAACCAGTTTATCAGCCAGGAAGATTATATTTTCATATTTGCTAGCCTGGAGCTTCACTAAAATTAAGATCAACTGAGTACAGCTATAACAATTATCAATTTTCATTCTTGGATAACAGCTTCAAATTGCCTTCAGGAAAAAGGAGGGTCCTTTGCTTTGGATGAAAAAAAAAATTAGATATAAAATTAACTACTCTTTCTTCCTCAGGCTAAACATGTGGTTAAGCTCACTAAAATTATTCAACAACTTTACAGGTTGCATCCCTATTCGCTTTAGCTTTTAAGTTGATAAATGAGTAAAAAAAAAAAAAAGCTGTCAGGTATATTAAATCGCATTCTCAGCCTGCACTTTTACCTATCCAATACTAAATTACTTCCTGCAGCCAGCTGAAAATGTACTAAGAGGGGGAAATTTGAAGTACCTCTGGAAGAATGCCTTCAAAACTGCTGCAGCCAGTGTCACCCACTGGATATAATATTTTGAAACCAGATTTAAGTACACTGTTGCTCACAGTGGAAGATCTTCTTTGTCAAACCAGTTTAATGCCAATTGATGAGACAATAGTTTTACTTCAACAAAATTAGAAAGATGGAAATATTGTAATATCCATTGCTGAATGTTTGGTGATCACAGAAATCAAAAATCCTGATCACATGAAATTACTCACAAACTGAGAGGGACAAACTCTCTCTATGAGCTTCTGGACTCCGTTTCTTTCCATGGGCCTGACACAAACATCAGGATGATCTGGTGGCTCCATCCCTCAGCAAACTTCTGGCTGGGCTTTCTCCTGATTCTTCAAGCAAACAGAAAAAAGCTTTTATGTACTCTTTTTATGAGAGCTCTCAAGGGAAAAGAAAATTAGCTATGTAAGCAGTCAAAATAGATTTTTTTTTAATGTCAAAATAGAAGAGTAAACATAATAATAGAATTGTCCCTTCCTTCCCTCTTCCCTCTTCCTTCTACCTATTTTTCTACTGAAAAATGTCAGATGATTGATTTATTTGGATGCAAAATGCAGAGGTTTTATGTAATTGGAGAAAGCAACACTTTTTTTTTCTTAATTTTTTTTTTACTTTTGAAGATTTTCCGCTGAACACATACTTACCATTTTTTAAATAATCCTACCAACCACAGTGAAGCCAACACATGCAACCCAGTGCTGAAGTAATGTCATCTCCAGATTGCCTAAAGCTGTACAAAGACTCAACCACTCCAGTTCTACCTTGCTCAATCTGCAAGATTGCTAACTCCTACTTCAAGGCACGTGTGGTACTGTATCTCGTGGGACTGTGTATCCCAGGAAAAGGTCAAAGGGACTGATATCCTCTTGAGCAACATTTTCTATGACTGAAACAAATGGAGCATCAGATCAAAAGGGAGCAGGTTGAGTAAAGGATCAGCTTGTTATCAATTTGAAGACACAAGACAGACAAAGCAATTTCATCATGAAAAATTAACCCACATAGATAAGAGATAGATGGTAAAACTGTTTAAAGATGTCAATAAAACTATTTCATCAAAGTGGTAAATTGCCTATAAAATTAAATCTCTTAGTGAATTTGGACTGCATTTTTTTCCCTAGTGAAAACATTTCTACAGTAGCATACTATTTGTAGTTTTCCAGACCCAAACTTTTATAGTTTTTCTTTTTGTAAGAGATTTTCTTTCTGAAGTTTTTTTTAATTGAGTTTGAAACAGTTGAAAGTGAAACAATATCTTAAAGCATTTTAATTATGTCACAATAACTGCTTTCAGGATTTTTGGTTTTAACTAATAACATTTCACATTTTCCACTTTTTCCCGAATTGAAAAAAAAAAAAAATCAAACAAAAAAATTAACAACAGAACCACCACCTAATTTAATCGTCCTCCACAGTCTTCCACCCCGCACTAACGCACAGATATTGCAGGCAGGCACAAGTGTTGCTATTTTACCCCTCTGCCCGTGGAAGAGAGCAACATGCACATCTAAAGAACCTGTTAGGAAAGCAGAAAGCTTTCGCACAGGTTGGGGTGCACCACGTCAGCAACTGCATGGATCTGTGCCCTGAGTTTTCACCTTAACTTGGTTGAAAAATGAGACACGCTATGTTTTGGAGGTAGGAGATGACTGAAAAGCAAAAATTCCAATTCTTCCCAATACTAAATTCTAGATACAGACAGCAACCCAAGGAGATGTCTAGATCTACAAACCTAACATTGTTTATCTTGGCAGCTGCACACCAGCTAGTGCTCAGTGGCAGAGAGCAGCTTCCTTCCCAACAATATGCCAAATGTACTTCTTGCTGATTAAGCCGCATGGGTGAGAATAATTCCACCGTGCTGGACTAGAAGAATGAGGGGCACCTTCAGGAAGATTATTCATAAAGGGAGCTGTTAAGCTGTAGCCCAGCAGGGCTTTCCCCCCCTTACTCCACTTTAATCAAGAGTGCAGGGCAGCAATTACAGCCGCTGTCAACAGCTGCTCCCGTACCATTGAGAAACCACCATCCTGCTGGGGCTCTGAAACATGGCTTTATGATTGCAATTAACACACCACCACCACCTCCCTTCCAGATCAACAAGCTACAACCTCACGCAGAAAAATACATTGACCACATTCATTTTCACAGTTACAAAGATACGTTGCAGCAAGCCAAAACAATCGTGTACTTGGCAAAGAATTGCTTGGGAATCTCTCTTTAAGGACAAGGATACCACCTTCACCTTCATGTGTCCCCACTGGTAGTTCACTCGCATTTTGCAATGGTGACAACATTAAAAAAAAAATAAACAAAACACTATCTCGATAAAACTCTGGAAGTCGTTACACCTGTTATGGTGTACATGACACAATGATAAGATGTTGAGATACTAAGTAATCCATGATTCATTCCTTTGCAGGGGCAAAGTTGGCTTATTCTGCATATGTCATAGTAAGAGGTAATGCGCACCCATTGATCAACACCTTATTTAAGCCTCCCATCTCCAATTTGGGTAGGAATCAGTAAACTGAATGTTTAGCTCCAGTGAACACCTTGACCATGGGAGATCAGGGCATAACAACTACTACACAGCCTCAAAGGAGAGCCTTTCCATGACAGCAACTTCCCAGAAACTTTCAAACATTTATTTTGTCCTCAAGTCTTGTGTCTGGAAACACAGACACGCTCAAGCTTTTGTAGATTAATGTAAACAGTGTGTGAAATTGAGCACAGCATTAGGATTCAGGCCCCTGTAGCTACCTGCAAACATAGAGGAAGTTCAGGATTACTAGCACGTAATTGTGGAGTTGGGGGAGTCAGCCCAGCATCTGACTTTTCCTTTGGTTCAGATTTCCCTGCATATAGAAAGAGTGGGTGGATATGGCAAGACATACAGTATTTATATATCAGCTGATGTCACATCTGAATGCAATTCTAGATTTACTATTACAACTCTTCCTTCATCTAGGCAATAACTACCTGCCTGCTAAAAGGCATCAGATTCTTTTATTGTTAAAATGAAACCGGACCTGGTACCCTGGGGCAACTGATTTCAATCTCCAAGTTCATATGGTTTTTCTTGCTGACAAGACTGGTTTGAAGGAGAGCCAAAATGCCAGCGGCAGTTGCCCTTGCTAAGAAGAACCTTGAAAGACGTTGTGATGATTGTTAATAGAGTGCGCACACACATGCACACAATTTTCTACAATAAACTGGTGGATTATAACTGGTTCCTCCGATACCGCACATGGAGTGGATGTGAGGAGCATACAGGAGGCAGTTTATGTCCTATTGTGGGGGAGAAAAGAAATCCTGAGTTTGCAGGAAGTCAAAGTGTTTCCCAAGTGCCGCGCTGCACTGCCAACTGGTCATCCCTCAGATGCAGGAGGCTATGACTGACCACCTACACACCCAAGTACCAGATTTTTGTGTGGTCTAAGGGCTCTCTTACACAAAAGCAATAGTAACTTTGAGCATTTTGCTGGTCTATGTGCCACTGTCTGACCAGTCTTTTGACTATCCGGCCTGATGCTTTAGGGATAGAAAGCACACAGAAAAGTCACCAATTCTAAAGTGACTGAAAACCTAGAAACTAAGTTATTCAAGAATTTTAGGAAATTTCAGAATAGTGGTGTTGCACTGTTGGTATTCCCATAGCTGCTTCCACACGCTTGTGCGACATTGCCCTGTGACGTGCTATAACACAAACACCTAACTCTGCTGCTGCACAGGGCAGGATTATAAGTTTTCCAGACAACCTATGTGATCCTGGAGGAGCATCTTGCTTAGCTTGTCTCCTCTGTGTTTCTATGGGTCTCTGCAGTTTTCATTAAAGATACTGCATACCATGGTTACTTTAAATCAGACTTAATTGAGCTCTGGTTTCTCTTAAAGAAGGATTAGAGTTATTAAAGAAAAAAAAATCATTTTTTCTTACTACTCAATTCTTGCATTTGCAGCACTTTCTAGGCAGAGGTTTAATATGGTAGGTTTGTCTATGCTAAGCAGTTGCTCTGAATAATTGCACCAAACAGTTCCAGTTTTTCTGGACCTGCTACATTTTTCTACATTTTGCAAACACTTTAGGAAAAAAAAAAAAAAAAAAGGAAAGAAAAGCAACAACAGGTACTGAAACCCTTAGGCTGCTGGGCAGCTCAAGTAGCTCATGGCCCATGACACCTGCCAGGGACCTGTGTCTGTACGATTGTCCACCCTAAAATGCTTCACCCATTGTCCCCTTCTGCTGGTGCCAGGGACTCACACAGATGTGACTTCCTTGGCCACCCAAAGCAGTTACTGTGCTTAGCTGAAAGCGATTTCAACCATTTTGACTCCAAGACAAAACCATGCTTATGAAAAGCTTAAGCTAAGCTGACTGGGTTGGTTTTCATTCACAGCTTCTGCTGCACTGGTCCCCGTGTGCGTGTGCAGACTAGCTCCTGCCAGGCAGAGGGGCTCTGCCCAAACTAGCAGCTGGAGGCGGGGAGGCCAGCACATTGCACACCGCTTGCAGCTCTCCCCAGCCCTGAGCCCACACTGCAACCCGCAGCACCGCAGGGGTGTCAGGGTACACCGCACGGGCACAGGGGGCCTGGGTTCTGCACCCAAACACCCACCAGGTGCAGCATTATCACCATCAGGAATGGGACCAGCACTAGCTGGGTTTCCCGTAGTGGCTTTTCCAGTGTGAGCAAAAGTCTGCAATGATCTTCCTGGCCAAACGGTCCCAAGAGCTCTCCAGGAACTTACTGCAATGAGAACTTACTATTCCCCAGTCAGGCAACTGGACAGAAATCTTGGTCCAAAGGCAGCCACATACTCTGTGGCAGACAAGCATATTCCTTGGAAGTCTCCATATTCACTTCCAGAGCTCAGTTCAAGAGCCTATTTATTGTTATTATTTTTTCCTTTAAAATAGACTATCATTTTTGATACTGAAGCTTGGATCTACAAGATCTCATAACTTGAATAAAATATTAAATTAGTTGCTTAGGAGTGAATGATGTAAAAGCAGGGACCAGACCAAAAGGCAGATAACTTTTACCCCATATCTACCATATCTGCAGAAAAATTTTGTATGCGATTTGTCCACAGATATGGCCTTTGGTTCTTGATTTTAATTTGTAACTGAGTATATTTAGTTTCCCAGCATTATTAAACCACTGCAAAATTGATGTCTGGCAATTGTTATCAGTACGCAAAGCAGACGTGGACTGCATGTCACTTGTGACTTCTATTTTTTTTTTTTTCATTCTAGCATTTCCTAGGCAGCAAAAAATTAAGAGCTTTCCAGAAATTCTCTGTGTAAGATGTAGACCCAGATGTGAGACAACATATCTACCAACAGCAGACACTATCAGAGAAAGGCAATAGTCACAAGCATGCCCTGCAGATTAGGGGGTTTCTTGTGTTTCTGCATCATCAGGTTAAACACTTTGGTTGAACGCTGTTTCTTAGGCAGCTTTAGTTTCTTCAGCAATCTTAGAAGAACAAATACAGCTCTTGTGCCTATTCTTACTAGACTTCATGTCTTTCCACCCTATTGTTCCATAAACAAGACAAAAAAGCAATTTGTTAGATTGAGAGATTTAATGTGGTCTATTCCAGCCCAGCACATGGATCTCTCTCTCGTAACCACATTTTCATAACCAACTCCCTCAGAGCTCCCAACCTCTGGAATATCTGCTCACCGAGTCAATGCAAACCAGGGGTTTAGCCCTCCTAGCTTGCCACAGAGCCTCTTTTCTCCTTTTGCTATGAGGATCTGGGAGGTGGAAAGAGCTGCTAAACAGTGTGGGATTCTGAACAGAAAAGACAATTCCTGTTACCAGCGTATTTTGGATCTGTCTATATGTAAATAGTCTGTTAATAGATAGCAACAGATGGCTCTTAACTTAGCAACAGCATAAATATAGCAGGTTTTATTTGATCTGATCTGAGGTGGTTAATGGAGCCATTTGTTTACTAGTTTTATTAAAATAAAATCGTCCAGCACCCAGAGCATTGTCTGGGTGCTCTTTTATAACAGCTTGTAAAACTCCAAATAAAAAAAGGAGGTGAGCTGATCACTCTTCGGAGCTTTGCCTGTGCAACAATAGGGTTCTGGGTGCATCACTAAGTATTCAAAACAAAGTAAAAAGAATGAAAATAGCAAATTTTCACATCGATGAATTTGCAGTTGTGCTCATCCACACGAAGATGACACAGCTTGCATGTGTTTTTACTACTGCTGTTCGCATAACTGAGGGTAAAGTGGCAAATAGGCAACTCTAAGGATTGACTGGAGACATGCATTCTGGAGCAGTCTCACATTGTTACACCCACCTTCTTCTCAAGTACATTAAGATCATGTCAAATGAAGTCACACTTATGCACTGGCAACCCTAGATGACCTTATCTATTTCTCTCACCAGAACAGGATCATAAATAAGCATTAAATTTGTAATAGAACATTTTAAAAGAGGTAGAAGAGCATCAGTGGAGATCAAGGCTTCTTTCTCAGTGCAATCCAAAACTCTGTGGAACTGGTTTACAATTCTGACCTGTAAATTCCTCCTTCCCTTGCTGCATTTGTGAGTCATGCAGAAGCGCAGCCTCCTGTGCCGCAGCATGCCAGCCCCATGTGCACACGCACAGTCATTCTTTCCACTAACAGTTGTCACTGCCACACACACGCTCAGACACTGCCCCAGGGCACAATGCAACTATCTGACTTCCAACAGACGCAGCCAAAGCAGACACCGAACTTGTGTACCCCCCAGTACAAGTATGATAAACACAACACCCACAGCAGTGGTTTGTGGAGCAAGGCGAGAGGATGGAGAGCTGGTCTGGACTGCACTGCCATACAGATACTGGTGTATTTGCTTCTCAGAAGACTGAAACAGAGATGAAATACAATTGTAACATAGGCATCCTTGAAAAAATAGCCTTCCTTCCATACCACGTGCAACCTTTTAATCAGAACGCTGCTAAGAGCGGCATAGGCACCCACCTCGCAAACTCCATCACTGAAGCCACCACATGCAGCTGGCTTTGCAAGATAGGCCTTTGCATGCACTGAAGACAGTTGTGCAAACAAACAAGGGCATGGAGTCACTGCAGCTGGAGGGGACACAGTCACAGCAGCCCCAGACTGGGGCACTTAGCTCTTTAGTTTCGCTGGTGTCTCCAGCAGGTTTGGCAACCCTGCACTCCTCCCTCCCTCTGTGGCACTGTGGGTGCCTGAGCAACCCAGTAAAGCTCCCTCCCAGCCTCAGTGCAGGCATACTCCAAGCTACCAACTTCCTGAACTATTTGTTCATTAGTCTAGCATGACTCAGAAAAAACAAACAAACAAACAAACACACACAAACAAAACAAAAGGCAAACAGGGATCCCAGTACTCTCAAAGCTCCTCCCTTGGATTTGCTGTTTAGCAGCTACCACGAAGATATTTCAGCTAAGAGTTTTGGTCATCCCATCACCTTTCAAATTATTTCTGCTTCAAAACATTTCCTTAATTCTTTTTTAAAGTTTGCTTTGATCTAAAGTTCCATTTAATGAAGACTCGCAGAAAGAAAAGAGAAATCTGTAACTTTACAATGGGAAGGAACCAAACCAAAATACCCTCATTTTTTTCTGAGCAGGAGATTG
>NW_010106201.1:0-42265 GCF_000699245.1 Pterocles gutturalis | reverse complement strand
ATTTGTGCTGTGGCATGGTCAGCTGATGGAGGAAGCTCTCCCAGACTTGGATAGCACACGTAAAGGAGAATAGTTTGTTCAAGCAAATTCACTCCTTTCTTCAGATATCTCTTGGCATCTTTCTATTTAAAATTTTCTAATTTCAAGCATACAGGATAGGCTGATTGGTTGACAAATCATATATACTTCAGTTTTGGTCAAAGCTCTGAGTGGTGCTCTTTAACTTCCTAACTTGAAGTTTTCAGAGAAGTTTCCTTTTGGAATAGTTTATTTTTAAAGGAAAAAATACCTTCCTGCTTGCTTTGTTTCATTTAAGAAAAAGAGACAAAAAACTAAAATAAAAGGAAAATGTGTGGAAAGTTTTTAAAAATTAAGACTTCTAGTGACAGAAAATGGCATAAGCAGCTTAAACAAACTGAGATAGGAATTTGCCTTGTAACATCAAAACCAATAATACTCACATTTCTTGTCTACATTTTTAACACTGGAAATTTTGTCCAGTGAAATACTGAAAACATTGTTTCTCATCAAGCCCTTCTTTCCCACGTCTGTGTGGATGAGGGCAGGACAAGAGGAGAGGGCATCACCAGCCCACCTCCGAAGGGTATGGCTGGCTTGCTTTTTGTCTGATTTCACACAGAAACCAGGTTTGTGAATACCCGAGGTGTATTACGTGTGAGCTCCCCTTACTGCCTCAATGTCATTTGAGTCTATTGAACAAGTTAAACTAACTCAGAGAGAAAAACAAAGTGCAATCTCACACTTAAAGATACCAGAAAATCAACAGGGAGAGGGATGCCTGGTGAGTGTTCAGCCACAAGAGCATCAGCTAGACCTTTCGCTTTCTCCAACACCAAGGCTCATCAGCCACAGGACCCCTGCGGAGCCAAGCTTTATTAGTGTCATAGAGGTACCTGTTTTTTTTAAAAAAAAAAAAAAAAACAAACACCACAAAAACAAACCACCACAAAACAATGTTTCTGTCTGGCTCCAGGACTGATTTATAGGAAAACACATGAAGATTGAAGCAGGAAAATACTGAGCCTTCATTCCACACCCTCTACAACTTAAAAAAAAACCATAGTAAAAATATCTATCCCTCTTCTTAAGACAGTGAAAATTTAATTAAAATTAAGAGGCGGCAATATTCATCCTGTTAAAAGTTAAGCTAGAAGCAGCATATAAGAGCCCAGTCAGGAACCATGCAACACTAAGATGAACGAGCCCATTCTAGATGTCCCAACCTTAGTGCTGCAACAAACTCTAGTTCTTCACTCACTTTAAGGAAAGACCAAGCCACAGCTTTGATCACTCTCCCACCTACTGCTCTCCTCTTAGTACACTTTTCTGAAGATTACTCTTCAGAGGAGAGGACACATCCTGGAGCCATCTCTCCCTCCATTTGAGCCTTGCACTTTCCATAGGCAACACCAACACAACCACACTCACCACCCCATGCTCTCCTCCTTCAGCGCTCTGTCCTTGGCACGGTGACATTGACAGCTGTATTTCAGATGCCAATGGGGACGGATGTCCTCTTACAGCAAGATAAATTGGAAGTGGCATGCAGAGGATGATTGACACAACATGTAAGTTCTTATTCTGTCAAAGCTTTACAATGTTGTTAGTTGTCAAACCCAACCACCCTGCCATTGCTTTGCCACAATCCTATGTGATGCCCGATGTCTACCAGGCTTTTCATCTTCTCACAACATCGTTTGCAAATTCCTTTCTCAGGATTGTACATATACCTTCTGCATAGCCTAAAGTCATGCAGTCTTGTGAAATTTCATTTGCTCTGCAGAGGATGCCCCAAAAATATTTTTGCTTGCTAGACTTATGAGAAAGGAGGTTCTCTTAAATTCAAGGGTTTGGTTTTTTTTTTAATTATAAAAGGGGTTTGATAGGTGTTGAATTAATAAGCATTTTTCCAGTCATTGTGTTGTACTGCAGAACAAACCTTTCTTCAGAGAAAGATCTTTTTCTACCAAAATAAATGAAAGAAGCTAGGTCTTAGATACTGTGCATTTGAGGCTCAGTGCTTTTTTTTTCGTATTACAATTTCAAAAGCTGCTCTATGCTGTATTTGAGCCTATGTAATCCAACCAATTTTATAATAATGTTTAATACTTATGATTAATTTTACATAAAGAGAAATCAAGGGAAAATAAATCCAACAGCACCAACCCTCCTCCTCTTTTGTGTTATTTTCTATTAGTTACAAAAGGATCCTGAATATTCTGCTAAAAAAAATATGAGAGTTTTAGCTTCAAGAAAAGCAGTCACCTTTAGACTCCTGTAACCCCTTTACTTACTCCCAGACTTCATAGGAAGCTGCAAATACTATGAATCTTGTCCAGGAGAAAGGAAAACAAAAATCAAGGCAACATAACAATGATCAGACCTCATTTCAGCTCCCTGCAAGGTTCAACAGAAAGTTCTCCTGTTAAAAATAGTGAGATGAATCCTCAGCTTGTTCTCAGATCTGCAAAGTTGAAAGAAGCATGTCTCATACTGCAAATGCACTTTGGTGATGGTTTTCCCTATGAAATTCAGTTTAGGTTGGGGTAGAAGAACGGACTCTTGGAGAGGCAATCAACAGTGGAGATCTGTACTGAGTTTTGTCCACTAGAAAGCATATCTAGCAGGCTGTCACTCCAAGGTGACTCCTCTGGATGACAGCATGAACTGAACCATGCCCGTCCCATGCTGCGCTGTCAATGTTATGTAAACACCAAGGATGCCTTCATGCATGGATTAGGAGACGGATTGCACAAGTTTAAGGTGCTACGTTTCTCAGTTTGGGAGGACTCATCAAGGCGCAGGGCAAACCGCATGTGGTACTGCCATGCTAGTGTCTGCTAAACTGCAAGAGATCGAGTGATATCATGGGGCCACAGGATTTATCCACACCTCATTCACAACTGCATCCATCTAGCTTCAAGTGTGGTAGCGCAGAAAAATGAACAAACCTGGAACACCCTATTATGTGGTTTGGAGGTGAGCGTTTTGGATGATAAAGCAATTCTTAAAGAATCACAGGGTATTCAGCAGATGATATCTCAAACCTGAGTAGCATTTTCTGCCTTTGGAGGAGAAAGTCACTTGAGACATAGTACAGTGCTGCATACTGACATACCAGCTCGGGCAAGTATAGGTAGCTCAAACACAGTCCACGTTTCTCCCTGCAGAAAGGCCAGACTGGACTGCTGCTGGGTCCAGTTAGTTCACCTGCGCTCCGCCTGGTGCCACTTACAGGTTACAGGCAAAACTGGAGGTTTCCTTTCCTGGGCCTCTGAAACACACTGTTGCAAAGGTTCATACATACACTTTTTTTTTTTTTAAATAATAATAATTTATTAAGAGGGATCAGAAGTACAAAAATAGTGACGTAAACACAGAAGTCTTATCATTAGCAAAGGGTTTCATCAGAAAAACACCTACAAGTCAGGGCAGGAACTACACCTTGCTTTGTGTCTGGAACGCAGCTTATGCCTTCTCAGTACTGCCATGCTGCAAATATTTAGTTATTTACTGAAAGAGGGAAAAAAAATATGTCCTACAGTTGCATAATCAGGACTCCAGAAACTTGGAGATGCTTGAATTAATACATTTTTGAATTTTAAGAAGCTTGAATGAAGAAAGTTAGCTGCCACCACTTAAATAGTGTTATTTTATCCCCATGGGACCTCATTGCTCAGCGCATGGGACAGATGATGCTTGTGGAACAGGAGTCTTCTCCATATCTGGGATGCCCTAAGAGTTGTTTACCATCTATCATTAAAAAAAAAAAAAGGCAAAACAGACTTCAACAAATTTATCTTTACTACATCTTGATAAGATGACCTGCTTTTGGGGATTTTGGTTTGGGTTGGGTTTTTTTGTTGTTGTTTTCCTCTGGGGTCTTTTTGGTGTGTTTTTTTTTTTTCTCTATAGTAGCTGGAATACAAAGAAAAAAACAAAAATTCTCAAGGATTAGCTACTTCTGGATGCCCTGCCGGAAATGCCAAAACCTGATTTACTTAAAAGAGTATTCAGTATATTTATGGCATATAAAATATCCAATGAGCAATTCCCCAGGCTTCACTTGGAGCCGTGACTACACAGTAACTCCCAAATGAGAAGTCAAGACCTCAAATGAGGCAGTCAGAAATACATACTCCTGAGTTAAACAAGGAGGACAGATAATTGGTATAGGAAATCCAGCCCAATGGTTCAAGCCCGCCAAAATTATGAGCCATGGAATTTTCGGACAGAAAGTGTTTCCTAGTCGTCACACAGTGTCAGAAACAGCAGATTAACTGAGCCAAGAGATGTATGTCTTACAAACATGTCTCCCTAATAGACAAACCAGGTATTTATCACAAATTTAGCTATTAATAAAATATGTGATTTATCATTTTCACTGACCTGACACTAAAAATTGTGGAGCTTTACCAGCAACCTTACACACCACTCTATCTAAAAATCACAAAGGCATCAGTAACTGTTACACAAGCTGCTCCACAGGACCTTTCTGTACCTGAAGAGATGATTGAGTTTACTTATTTCAGGATCAAACTAGGTTGCACTAGTCAATGGCACAAAACTGAGCAACCCTTCACCCCATCTGGCTGCAGTGCCCTGAGCACTTTTGTGTGATCCACACAAAAGGTAATCATCTAGCTGGGTCATTAGCAATGGCAGACAACATGGTTCAGCCAAAGCTTTATTTCCCATGACCTGAGAATTTACTATTCCCAACACCCGCTAGCTGCAGCCCCAATTTCTAATCCTTTAGGCTACCAGGACCTGGATTTCTAATGAGGTGAGATTCTCTCAAATAAGCCTTCTTCTAACTGGGCACTCACCCAAACATCTGTATGTGGCCCATATCAGTTTTAAGAACTTATACAACACCAACAGGCATGATGTGTGTGATGTATTTAAACACCTCCCTGCACAACCAAAGCTGAGGAAGAGAAGAAAGGGCAAGGCAAAGGGCTATTCTTTACCTTAGCTATATCAGAGCAACAGCGGGTGCAGAGAGTGGCTCCCCAGGAACAGAATTTCAGCACATAACCTAGACACCTAAGGGACATGACATGAATAGCCCCACCTGCAAGAAAAATGTCCCAGATTACCCAACTTGTGTGGAACAGGGCAGGAAACCCAATCCTAATTTCCCCACATTCCCCATTAACATCCTCCTTGCTGGATGGGATTTCCCTCACCAACCTGTTTGGGGAGAACACTTTTACTTGCCGAGTGGGAATGGATTTCAAGAACCACACTTCACCGCTGTGTTTTCTTCCCTCCTCCCTCACCCAGTGAGCAATGCTATCCTGAACTAAAGCAAAAACTTGCTGCAGGATTTGCTTGAGCAGAAAAATAATCCTCTTTTTAAAGGTGAGCAGGAGAGATGTTAAGAGTTCTCTTTTTACTTCCAACTGAAACTTTTTTTCGGACAAAAAAGAACTTGCATTTCTTCTACTGTAACTGGGAGCATCTTTCCTTCAGTTTCTGAAGAGCGAGAAAATGATGATGTTTTATGCTTTTAAAAACAAAACCAAGGAGAATTATAGAAGTTGCAGTTGCACTGTGGTACCATGCATCAGTCAGAAACACAGAATATACCGAGATCTTTTTTCTTAATATTTTCCAAAAAATCAGTACATACAGAAGTCTCCCTTGCAGCACCTGAAGTTGAAGTCAGACAGTGTCCAATCCTTCCCTGCCTCTCCAAATAAGACAGCTAAACCCAAAGCATGCTGAACACTTGGAGACTCCAGACAGTGCAGGTGGAATCAGGCTCCCCCTTCCCAAGGCTTTGGCAATTCTCTTTGCTCTAACACCACTGATAAATCTTTTCCCATTAGCTGTGCATTTTCCCCCTGGATCCTGATAGGTGAGCTACAGGAAATAGCACCTGCAAGGAAGGAAAACCCTAAATATCTCATTCTCACACGCCAGGCCGGCTTTTCTCTTCTCTTGGCTTGTTGGATAGCTTCACGTTAATTTTCCACCCAAACGCAACAAAATGACACTCAGATTTTTTTCACTATGCTATCCTCCATTTGTGGGAATTTTAACAATTTGCTGGTAAATCCAACTCTTAAAAGTTGTAGCGATGACTAATCACTAGCAGACATGTAGTCACAGCTGCTCAGATATTTATTTCTTGTCTAAACCCAACTCTGAATAACTTAAGCACCTTAATAGAAGTAGAATAATAAATACAATCCAAATATAGGCAGCAATCCAACACAACCATCACAGCTCTCTCTTAAATCCCCCGTCTTTCAACAGTGCTCACTGCAATAGCTCTTACTATTGTATAACAAGAATGTAACAGAAAAGCAGACTAGGAGAGACCAACATAGTTACCATATTTACTGCTTTCACCTACTTTATTTTTTTTAAACTGAACACAGTCAGGTTTGTCACAAATTCTTTCCCCATACAAAGCAATAACCTCCCTCTGCTCAACAGACTGGGGCAGAGATAAATCAAACATGTACGAGTCTGTTGGACAGGATGGGGGAAGGGAAACTCTACTGATGATCTGAGCTTGGGTTTTCGTCTCACTTTGAACAGGAGGAGAATCCCAACCATGGCTGCATAACTCTGGTTAGGACATACTATCCAAAGTTTGCCCAGGTGAGACAGAGCCTAGCCAACATGCTCCCTGTGAGCAAAAGGCCTTGGAGCCAAGTACTCACCCAAGGAACAGCCAATACAGGCACCTGGATTTCCTATTCCAAGAGAAATGCAACGGGGTAAGAAAAAAAAAATATATATCTATATGTCAGCTGTTAAACAAACAGCTTTGGTTTAATTGGCAGGGTGACTGCTTCATTAATGACAACCCCAAGCATCAAAAATAAATCTTGGTTGTGCATTCCGAGGATCCCATTAATTACCCATGAAATGAAAACAAAGAGGATCTATTTTTAAGCTACATTTTGGGGTTTCTTACAGGCTTTTTCCATATACTTAGTTTGATTTTTTTTTTCCTGAAACTACAACATATATAAACTCTCTTGAATTAAAACCTTTTTTTTGTAATCATGTGATTACAGCTTTACAAAGATTAAAATCTACAAAATATCAGTCTCCGAGTAAAGATAAAACAAATTGACAGGCTACTGATTTTATCTCATATGGCACCAAGTTTACACTGCTTGGGTTGAGTTTGCAAAGAATGAACTCAACAGAAATTAAACTTTGTCTCAATAGCAATTTGAGTGGCTATCACTGCTTTGAAGTTTTCCTTCACAAGGGTTTGGATTCTCGAAATGCAGAGCAGCACTTCAGTTTGAAAACTTCGTGGGGAAAAAAAAGTTTTGTACATACCACTATACACACAGAAACATCTAGCTATATGTATCATTTCTGACTTCATTTAGAAGTCAGGTATGAACTAAAAATCTGCTTTTAGAGTTTTCCCACTCTTCCATTTACTTTGATAGACAAAAGCCTTCATTCTTGACCTGGCCTCTGTCATAAAGGTTGGCTCTTTTCGCTCAGATGTACTATGAAGGTAAATCCTGCTGTTGCAGTCCATCAAATAAGTTTCTGTCTCCTCTAACCTATAATTGAGGTTGTAACAGATGGCTTTGCATTTTGCAAGACCAAAAGTTGTGCAACAGGAGCAGCTTTATTTAAAGGGAAAGATTTATCAGAGCACAGAGTAAGGTAGGAGTTTGCAGAAGATGAAAAGAGTGTCTCACTTTGAAGGAAGACTCAGTGGGATACAGCATTTAAAAGCTCATCTGCCTGTGTCTTCTCCATTCTTTTTACTGTTTTTAGTGGAAATAATATATATCCCTATGTGATTAAGGACTTCCATCTTCTACTGTAATATTGTCAACATCTCTCTTGTCAATGCCACAGACTTTGTTGTACTGAGGTGAGGTGGAAGGGCTGTACAACAACTCAAGGCGAGGGCTGCTCTGCTATGGTCTCAAAACTTATCCAGGAGAAGCAACATTTTGTGGTTGATGCTCCTGGCTTCTTGTGCAGATTCTTTGTGCAGGAGCACAAAAGCAGGAGGAAAATTCTGCCAGGCAAGGCAACAGGAGGCCTCAGCAAGAGAGCCTCCAGCGAACACCACTCAGTCTGGTACAAAACCCAATCTTTGGGTCACAGAGTTCCTTCAAATCAATTACAGCCTGTGCTTTCCAGAGGGATCGCAGCTGTCAGTAGGCTCAAGCCCAACTGTATTGGGATCACACCCAACAATTTGTTTGGGGACAGCTTCCTGAACCGGTCACTTGCCAAGGTTTTGTTTGTTTGGTAACAGGGATGGGGAAGAGTCCCTTATGGCCCTAAGAGAGGTTATTTCAGTGCTGCACCTGGGCACGTCTCAGAGCAGCTCTGCTGTGTCGCTCACCCAGAGCGTTTCTCCCTGTTTTACATAGCTCCCTCGTTTTAAGCCTGTCAAGTGAGTCCAGCCCCCCAGGCAGAAGGGTGGTACCTTCCAACTTTCTGGCTTGCCATGGTCTGTTTATCAGATCTAATGAAGACGTTTATGGTTAATGGTCTGACAGATGCTCAATTTTCTGACTGGATGAGGAAGTCAAACTGTTATATAAGATGCCAATAAGTACCATTCGTTCCTAAAGCAATAAAACACTGCTGCATTTCCAACTGGCACAACCCAGCCAGTTTGCTGGGAGTGTATTTAATCAAATTTAATCTTTGGTTAGGGGCTTCTGTAGCACCCTGCACTATACTATCTGAGGATCTAGAACAGTAATGATTGCTATCACAATGCACTGTTTTCTGTAGCTGTATCCAGGATCAAAACTTATTGCTAATGCAGCAAAGCATTCTTGGAGACATTTATACCGTTCACTATTTAACAGAGAGGTTTCCTGACAAGTTCAAGTTCAGAAGGTTGTTCCTATCCTGTACCCAGAACACTTCAATATTCTTAAAAATTCTGAAAATAGTTGAGGATATCCCTATTAAAAAAACCCACCCCCTAATAAGGTTTTCTCAGAATCAGCTGTCCTCAGCTTTGACTAGAGGCACCACTTTGCCATCCACCATACATTAAATTCAGGTGTGTTTTGTGCTAAAGTGCTAAGGCTTGATGGGGCATGTTTTATGGGTTCATTACAGTGTGCCTCTGGAGTACTGCAAGGCATGAGACCAAAGGCTATGTCCCATTGGCTGCCTGAGTCATTTATTAATGGCCCCATTAAACACTCCCTCAAGCTTTCGATTGCAGCTACCAAGCTTTCTTTTAAATTATTTTTTTTCCTTTTGACTTATGCTTGTACAGCTGAAGAGTATCCTTAGAGAGTCACAGCAAGGCACCCAAATCTGGCATCTGAAAAGCCCTAAGCCCAGGACCTTGGTGCGGAGGTGTCAACTCCACCGTGGGGCTGGATGGCTCCTGCTCCCTGCCCTCCTGCCTTCCATCCCGGTGTGCACCAGCCACAAGAGGGGGACAGAGCCTTACCCTGCCTTACATAAACACGGTATGTGGGTCAGGAGAGAGCCAGCTAGGCCACCATCCTCCCTCCAGAGCTCCAAAATCTCTCCCTTCAAAGACCAAGGAGCCTCCTTTTCTCTTAGCATCAGCGTTCATACTCTCATTCACAGCATGAATAAATAATTATTATTAATTGCTTCAAGCAAGTGTACAGGAAATAAAGTTCAAGGGTAATTCACCTTTTTTACTAACATGAACCAGTGATGCTGCGAGATGCACAAACAAGCCACACAAACTCCATCATGTTGACCTTCAAGGGTCACCTTCCCCTCCAGAAGATTTCCATCCTCTCTGCCACTGGGTAAATTGCATTCAACAGACAAGAATTAATAGCAGTACTGAGCTTTGTGCTACCTCAGGAGATAAACACCACTACTCAGAAGTGACAGAATAAAGGGAAAAGTTATAGACCCTTAAATCACTCTCCCATTATTTACCCTGTTGCTGCTGTATTAGGAAATGTCAAGCTGCATCTTTAAGAGTGGACCTGTCTCTGCAGCAAAAGCACAGAAAGCTGGCAGTTGAGAAAGCAGAACGGATGACAGTTTTTGGCAGCAGTTTCAGCTGTCTTGTTAGGTTTTTCAGATTAATCAGCCCCTTTGGAACACTGAACAGATCATGAGGACAATCCCTCAATCCAAGATCTTTTGCGTGGGGAAAGAAAAAAAAAAAAGTCCAACGGTGACAGCAGCATAACAGAGGCAGCTTTCTGAAAGGGACTCAGTATTGGCTCTGAGAAAGGTCCTTATCAAGACAGTGTCTAAAGCCAATGGCATGTCTGCACCATCATCCCTCTGCATGTGCTCACACATGATGTAGTTTGTTTTCAATGTGATTTTTCAGGAAGTCCTGGACTGAAAAAAAGCTTCTCTCCATGCCCCTCAACCCCACCATTTCAAGCTTCGTTAAATACATCTTGTTTCTGTCAGATGCCAAGAATATTGACCATTTTCTTTCAAGGAAAAATCTTCCTTCCCCCATATCCAAGACTACGCGCATATGCTCAACACATTTTGTTTGAAACACTGTTTTATTTTACATAGGAGACAAATAATCGTAAACCTTGTATTATCTTAAAAATCCATCCACAACAGTAAGTTTCCAGAATCTTAGTTTTCCACCATGAATTCTGAATTCAAGATACCTACAGGCCTACCTCTTCCCCCCCAACAAAGTAAATATCAATTGGTGTTAGAAGTTACTTGCCCTGTTTCAAGTTTTTACTTCTTCAGCACTACTGTTGCTGTTTAAACAGATTTCATCTCTCCTCAAAAGGCATCTGCATTTCAAACAAGAGCGTGTATTGGCCTTAGTCCTACTATTTACTTGTGCAAGTAGTCCTTTGCACCTGGTGAGTATCTACCAAAATCAGTGGGTGTTAAGGGCTGCCTGTTCTAACCTAGATGCAGAACAAGGTGTACGTTTTATGGATCAAAAAAAGTATATGCAATTAATAATCACATAAGCTATTTATTAGATCATGCAACCAATATTCTCATATCGCCCTTGCTGGCAGGAAGACAGTTCTGTAGTACTAGAGCAGCAGAGTTTATTGTATCAGTTTAACCACTTGATAATCTGGTATAGCTCTTTATAGCACTTCGCAGTGTTGGCCCACAGTATTTGAAATTTAGGCAAAAAAACATAAGCAATTTGGCCAAGGAGTTTCACCCTTCCTCCATTACACAATGAACTAACAATTAGCTGTTATGCAAGTTTCTGCTCACCGTGAAGTGTGCACTGCTTTCAGTTTGCCTAAGATAGCAAGCATGCAGGAGCCAAAACTGAAATTATGTTAATACATTGTGCTCTTGACCTAAAGGCTGAGCTCCCTGTACTGATCACCATACTTTCAACAAGGGTTTTGCATCATCTGTGAAACTGCTGTGCATCTGAAGTTAACACTTCACTTTACCCCTGGATCTCTCTGTGGGTTTCACTTCCACATCATACCAACCAAGTGCTTTAACGCTCAGAGTGGAGACGGCCGGGTTTGAGCCACGACACCTGGCCTTGCACAACTCCTCACCACATTACCGCGGTAAGGGCACTCAGGGCCAAACCCCCAGCCATTCTCAAACCGTACTGGCATGCCACCTATAGAGCTGAATACCCCCCAGACAAGTGGATCTCCAAGCACAACTGTATAGTCAAGCTCTTTCACTGGAACAAGAGGTTTGTTTCCGGTAGGAATGGGCACAACTAACTTAAGGGCCAGCTCAGTGAACTATCAAACTGCCTCATGCTCTGCCAGACTCCCATGGTGTATAACTTTATAGAATCATAGAATGGCTTGGGTTGGAAGGGACCTTAAAGATCATCTTGTTCCAACGCCCGCCATAGGCAAGGACACCTTCCACTAGACCAGGTTGCTCAAAGCCTCATCCAACTTCATTGCTCCCACCAATTCCATCCAAACATGCCCTCCATTGAGCACCCCAGTCAAGCTCACCAGGGGCAGGCTAAGCCATATAGGTGTTCTTGCCACACTAGCACAATTCTGCCATCTCCATCTAATCAGTGTGAGCTTCGCCTGCACGCAGCTCCCCTGCTACCCCACGGTGGTGGCTTAGCTCCTGCTTTTCCCCAATTATCTTATTCGCTATGTCCAGTCACCCACCTGTGATCTGTGATGAGCTGTGGCCATCACCAGGGAACTAGGTGGTTCAAATAGGACATGCCAGGGTTGCAAAACATATTACCAGGGAGATACTCTTATCACAAGCAGTTTTTACAGCAATAGCCTGAGAAATCCCATCAGAGAAGAAGAGATGACTCAGTCTCCTACTTTACACATCCAGACATTCTTGCATATGAGAATCTACTGCATATAAAAAAATGACCTCTGACTTTTTGTGTCTCTCCTCTACACTCATAAACAAGAATATCATTTCAAGAGATGCTGTCAACTTATATTCGGCCCACTTTTCTATTTTGTTTAAAAATAAAAGTCTTCTGTAAAATATAAGATGAACAGAATTAAGAAAACAATTCTTTAAAACAAAACAAAAAAATTGTGCTGTTGCCTTTCAAACCCTTACCCTGTAGCACTGAAAACTTGGAATTGTCCACAAACGAATATGAGACTGACATGATATTTATTATCCAAGCTTAAAATAGCACAGAACAAACAGAATACAAATCATGGCAAGTAAAAATTAATTTAAAAATTCAATTTAATAATCTAACAGTTTAGGGGCAATATGCGGTTTATATTGGCAGTGGCCTTTTAATCTTGCAAATCATATAATTAAGAAAACTTAATTAGTGAAAGCAGTGTTTGAATATTAGAGCTGTGAAAATATCTCAGAAAAAAATGCAAGTATTGGCTTGAACTTTTTTTAAGCCTCAGTTCTGTGTCTGCATGCACTTCTATTATTATAAATAAAAGGCAGGAATAAATAAATGGCAGAAGTATTCAGGAAATTGTGAAATTAGAATATTCACAAGAACCAAAATTGTAACTGCTTGCACAAGGGCCCGAGGCGCAGCCCAGCAATGAGAAGCAGCAGCGCAGTGTGTCCTGCTTCTCCACGAAATCTCCCCATGACAGCCAGAACGGACGATTCCTTGAGCGAGCACAGGCCTCCTCTCTTCTCTTCCCACCACCCGTCTCAAAAAGCATGCAAGCTACTCAGCCATGAAGAGAAACTAAATAAAATAAAGACAGCTGCCTGATTAAGAAAAGTTGCACGCATGTCTGTTTGGAGAGAGCCCTAACTTGTTTCATATGCCCAAAGGAGAACAACCGAAAAGAAAAAAAGAAAAAAAAAAAAAAAAAAGGCTTCTGGCAATTTTCAATCTGAGAAACCCAAGTTAGCTTCAGACCTGATCCGAGTTAAAAGGCACCAACACGCCATCATGTCTCACTCTCATGCTGCAAGTCCTCAGAGCTAAGACATTTATCTCCAGCCCAGCCCAGCCAGCTTTGAAAAATACAAAAACCATTAAACTCACATTTCCTTTCTCGGCCAGGTAGTCAAGGAGAATCTACACAACATGGAAACTCCAAAGACTTTGTGCATGCAAATGACACAGGCACTGAAATAATGACATCCACCGGCAATATTCACAGTATCCTTGCAGCTTTAGACAGAAGGGAAAACACAAAACAAAACAAAAAAAATCATAGCGCTGTTAAGTGCCAAAACATTCTCATTTATACAATCCCAGGGAGACATTTCTCTGCCTCAGAAAACAAGAAGTCTGGTTCACTTACTACTGGGCCACTCTAACATTGCAGAAAAGTTATAGTTTGCAGCAAACCATCTTAAACAGAGGGCTTGGCTACATTTAAAGTTTCTTTTGCAATATTTGCTCAAGAGAAGCTTTTGTTGTCGCTGTTGTGCTTTGGGACATGTACTGTATTTTTCTAAAGAGATGATTTATCATTGCTTTCAAAAAATAAAGAATCTTTGTTATTATTCTTAAATTGATCCAATTGCTTTGTTTCTAGAGGACAATTCAGTGATTTTCATTTGCTTTATGGATAGTTTCCAGTATGGGGATAAAGTTCGGAACCCAGAACAGATCCAAATTTTCCCCAGCAAGCCCCAGGACCTTAGAGTGTTTTAAGTCTCTCTTCTGCCCTTCAAGCTGTGTCCTGCTTAATTTGCACAGAACGAGGACCCTCAAAACCCACATGTAATCCAGGGCTTCACACTGCATCTATCCTTCCCCACCCATGTTCTTTTTATCCTGCACCTTTGGAAGGAAATCAGCAGCAACTACACTAAACTGTGGTTTTATTTAAAAAATAAAAATAAAGACACAGGATAGTGTTCTTGGAGCCCTGATTTTTGTTCTTGTAAAACAGAGGTCATGCCGAGTAAAGGTAACGGAGACAGACTTCTTCTGCAAGTCGTATTACTGGGTCATTAATTGTAGCAGAAATCAAGAGTGAACTGCTTGGTACTATTAGATGTATCTACCATACAAGTCTGGTGGTATTTTGGGGTCTCTAACACTAGTGGGAGGTTCACGTACTGGTGGTTAAACCAGCACAGAGAAGCCCTTAGTTTTGCCGCTCGCTCAGCCCCCATGTCCCTTCACAGCGTGGGCACATGTCGGGGCTTTCCCATGTACCTTAAACCCCTCCTGCACAAGGAGCTAATGGGCAGCAGTTACTCCATACGTTCAACGTGCCTTTTCAATGAGCTCCTTTTTTCACTCGTTATCTGAAGAGTGCAGTGATGCTTGGCAGTTGATATCCGGGCTGAAATAATGACATATTAAAGGTTTTAATCTCCTATAATTGGGAAAGGTTTCCAAAGAAAACAGAGGTGTACAAATAGCACCTCCCCATCTTGAATGTGGATTACCCAAACAGATGTCACCACGTTAATCCATGTGAGCTGCGCAGCTCCGTTCTGCAGTCAGAAAGCAGGGCAAAGTTGTCTGCTTCTCAGACAGACCCTGCTCTGTCTGTGCGGACATCTGTGCTAAGAGTGTACCCTGTTCATTTAACCTTCTTCTCTTCCTACAAGTGCACCACATTTTACAAGGAAAAAAAAATCTCTAGGTAGTTGTTAGTCTTTGCACATATGCAAAATGCCCCACTATTAACTGAAGTCTGAATGCTGGGTATATGCAAAAATCCAGTAAGAATTAATCGTGGATTTATTCTCTCAGCTGCAAAACTATCAGCATGCCAGCAAACACCAAAGAAAGGAGAAACAAAGATCTGGTCCTTATTTGTACCTGTCAGAAGACTCAAGCAAGAGGCTGACCAACCAAGAAAGTTAACATTTGTTTCTGACAGGGATCTAGGCAAAGGAACAGGGTTTTAATGTAGGGCTCTTTTCATCAGAATGATAACAGTTCTCATCTACTGTGTGAGTGCAGAAATTACTGACTCTCCTATGTGGAAAATGAATACCTGACGTTTCATTTGCACAATAATCTCTCAATCTGCAGTCCCACAGACAGCCAGCAACATTCCCATGGAACAACTAACAGGTACCCCACCTCTAAATTCCTGCAATTTTACAGCCTGTTGCCCCCAAAACCTCTATAGATTTCATGTTCCTTCCTACAAAGAGCAAAAGAGTCTGTGATAATGTTCATGACCTTAAAGTTTCAAAATCCAACCTGATTTATCCTACTCTTTCACAGGCTACTTGAAATAAATCAAGTTTTATTGAGTAGCATGAATATCCTGTCTCACTGACTTTCAACCTATTATTTCAAGTCTTCTCTGTCACACATGGAGAAGAGATTTTTGTTACATTCGCCATTACCACACCAGCACAAGGAAATAAATAGGAAGCCACAGACTCAGGATTCAGACATGTTTTTGTTTTGTTTAAACAGAAATATTTGTATGTATTTATCAATCAAATTGTAACTGACCTGAAAGCAGACCTTGGTTATAGATCTAATTTCTCCAAAGCTGAGGAATTTTTTTTTTAAATACTGAGATCTGATCCAGTTTCTTAATAGAAACAAAATTGGGTTTTGAAAGCTAAACAGCCTGACGAAAGAACGCAATGCTTTTGCTTACTAATAGAATAGTCTAGCTAACGTCATTATGGGAATGAAACTAATTTAA
Source organism: Pterocles gutturalis (assembly GCF_000699245.1). NCBI lineage: Eukaryota > Metazoa > Chordata > Aves > Pterocliformes > Pteroclidae > Pterocles > Pterocles gutturalis. Next base: position 26,231 of record NW_010106201.1, on the reverse strand, counting down.
AAAAAAAAAAAAAGTACTTCCATCAAAACACATGTAATTGCACAGTAGAGATCAGTTTAAAAGTATATATTTCCTGATCATTATAACAAGTGAAGTAAAATTATATGTTTTGCAGAACTGCTTGTACCAGCCTGGGCTGTATTATGAGGCAGGGGGCCAAGAGTTAAGCACTTCCAACCACTGAAAAGCACCAGTAATTCCTGTACAACCTCACACCTGGGAGAGCAGAATGGTTTCAGTGTATTGTGTTGTGTTTTCATCAATTGAAGAGGATGTGGAAAATAACTTTGGATTAGATAAATCACTTGGAAACCTATTTCAATCAATCATTTCCCCCTTTCTAGCCATGCCCTGAAGATGTTTTGCCTACAACTGGTTTGCATTCAAATGAGTAAGCATGTATTCCTTTTGCATACACTGCCATGCAGCAGCATGCTTCCATTTGACAAAAGGCGACTACCACTCCAAACTACCTTCATCCAACTGCTTTCCTGCTTAAAACTATAATCTAGCTGTTCCTAATTTTAGAGTTTGATTAATTATCAGTACAAAAGCAGGAAGGTGGGAGCCTAAATGAGCTTGTTTTGATGAAATCAAATGAGTTTCGTGTTAGGCAGCGGATAAATATGGAGTGCCTAATTTATCTAAATATTTTAAAGCATGTGCTTAAATCCCATAAATTCCAATGCCTTTTCAGACAGCTCTTGACTGTCTTAATTAACATACAGCTTGGGTTTTCGGAGAAGAAGTTGGGGCATTCATATCCTTCAGAAAACAGATGAAGCCTGAATGTACAGAAACACGAGTTTCTATGAAGAACAGCCAAAAATCAGCCTGAAGGAAACATTTGAAACGGAGATGGCCAGAAACAGGTTCTCTGTTTGGAAAAAAAAAAAAAAAAAGTTTAAGTGAGAGAGAAAGAGAGAAAATACGATTCTTTTCTATGTCAGCATAATTCAAGATCTAATTTTTTTCTCCTCTCCTTCAGGACAGTATGTGCTGTTAAGTGTTTTTTGTTTCACCAATAGGTACAGCAGGGAACTGACAAAGAATTTCTTGACCATGTTTCATTTACAGAAAGCTGCTTCTTTAGAAGAGAAGTTTGCAATCCAGGACAGAATTAAGTTGACAGGGTAGCTTGGAATTTTTCAATAACTGAAGTTACCACTTTTAAAAATTACTTATTCTATCTCATGGAGTAAGTTTGTAATGCAAGCAAAGCAACCCCAAGTTCAGTCTTTTTTGGCAAACTCTTTTTCCCAAGTTTCTTATCTTTTTCCCCTCCTCTCAAAGAAACACTCTTTTTTTTTCCTGCTGATGCTTTACCTGTACCAAGAAGAGTGGAAGGTTGCATCTGATCTCTTCTGCATGGTTTAGCACATTTATAATGTTTTAACTCTTTCTTTTGGTAACAGCATAATGTCAATTTATGTTAGATTGGCACTGCAGAGAGCCTTGTCCCCAAAAACTGAGCTGAAAATCTGAATCGGTGGTGAATACCTTTACTAACAAATATAAAACTGCACATCTGCACTTAGAAGATGGTTTCCAAGTGTTCTGTAGAGATGCAATTAAGGGTGGTTGTTTGTTTTAAATACAGCACATAACTATTAACATCTTTTTCCTTATTACCTGGTAGTTGCTCACTTTAATTTGAGTAAAACACATGGTCAGAGTACTACTAAGTCATCAGTCACTGCTCGTTGATTTAAGTCTAATTTTGGGTCTCAAAGTTAAAACAGTAAAACCAGTGGAATATGATTTTCTAGATTAATTTTCAATGTTACAGACAACATCTTTGCTATTACAAAACAGTGATTTAAGAACTAAACTATTTTAGATCACCATCTATGTGCAAATTTGCCTCTGAAAGCACACCTTAAATACTAGTCATCCTTCAACGTGGAGACTCAAAGAACTATTTCATCAGCAAATGGTTTTGTTAGGAGCACCACTGAGTAATTGCAGGGACTTCATGATGCTGTGCTGCGATACTTGTATCTTGTCACGCAATTTAGTGCCACACCTAGGTGGTCTTTGAGATGGACATCTCAAAAGCAGAACTTTTGTCCTTTCTACAACTATGGTCACATCGTCAATTCTTTCTCATTCACTCGAGATGCAAGATTAGGAGGACAGATGGTAAAGAGTGCAAAGTAAGCCGAATAAATAAGCATGCTTGTCAGCTACGTAAGGAGTTATATACTCCACTTACTGTTTAGAAATCAAAGACAAAAGGTGTCCCATATACTGCTACATGGTCCATGCTAGGCATCTCCAAAGACTATAGTTAAGTTTAAACAAGAAAAAATTGACTTAAGGGGTCACACAACCAAACATTAACAGCAAATAGCAAGTGGTTTAAACAGAGTTACTCATTCAGTTCTCCAAAACAGGAATTTTCATCAGTGCAGATTCCTGAAATTTAGAAAACGACACAGCCCTGCTTTGACACCTGTCCTCCCACACTCCCAGTCACAGTACAGCACACAAGGGACATTCCTATGTCCTGTTGCCAAATCCACCACTGTCAAAGTAGCTACAAGAAAAAAACATTTCAAAATAAAACATGGTGTATGACAGGTTGGTTCCTTTGCTTAGGAAATGTCAATTTTCCCATTTGACAGAGTTAAGGAGTGATCCCACTTGCAAAGGGAAAGCAATTGCTCAACCGAGCACACACTGTGGCAATTTTTGCATAATTAGCAGAATACATTTAGTCTTAGCCTTCTGATGAATTCAGTCACACCTGTTTATGTGAAATCAATTAAGAGACCTTAATCTTCTTAGACAGTTTCCAGCACTCCATCCACAGGCTCAGGCTTGTTTCTTGTATTGCGAAGTTTAAATTATATTAAAAAAGAAACAATTATCCTATAAACATTAAGACCTAAATCATTATGCCTTAATAATTAAAACCAGTTATACTTTTAGTCTGCAGCCTTTTGGTGGCCAGACACATATCAAACATGCTGCCCACTTTGGCTCTGATGAGCAGAGGGGTGAGCAGAACGACCCCAAGGTAAGGTCAGTGTGAACAGGTCTATGTGTCTGCCCCATGCAGGCATGTGCCAGAACACACATTCCTGTGCCTGGATCTGCTGAGGACTCATGGAGCGATGCAAGGGTAAAGTCTGCTAATGGGGTCATCCAAATAAAGGGAGCCAGACTGCCTCCCCACAGCATCCAAAATCCCCCTTCTTAAAGAAGACTTTTTGGGGAAGGACTTAATTTGGCCTTACTTTAGGCACGTCCCTAAAACAGATGTCAACAGCAGGTCAGTGAATCACGCTTCAGAAGTGCAGCTATTTCTTCACTATGAATGGAGCCTCCACCAGAAGCTCGGGATGGACATTAGGGTTTGACAAGATGTGCAAACAGCACCGACATCTAGTGAAAGAAGAATGTGTATGAATCCCTGCTCACCTGTGAAGTCAGAAGCTACCTGATTAGTTGAAGCTAAAAAAAGAACAGTGTTACTAGTCTCCACTGGGCACAGTTTGTGGTTTACAGCATGAAGAGTCCTGGCAGCGCTTTACACCAAAGGAGAATTTAAATCTCACATCTGTGTTTGTTTCTTGGACTCACCATGCTGGCGAGTCATCCTAAGAAACCTTAAATTACTTTTCATCATACATCTAACATTATAAAAAGCATCAAATTAGTGTCCATAAATAGCTCAAACTGAAGCAGAAGTACAGACTCAGGACACTCACAAGACTATCTAATGGAACATAACGCTTGGAATACCGTGGAAGATTTTGGAGCCAAACTTCTGTTTGACCTACAGAGCTGCACAAGACTGCATTGAGGTGAAACAGAAACAACGAAAATCGATGGTTTTAATGGAGGAAACCCTGACATTTAGTGCGTGCCATGGGTGAAAACTGACTGACCCCACTAGGCCTCCTTGGAAGCTGAGATCCTGCTCAGTGTAAATATGGAGTTTCTCTTGCAGCAGCATACATGCTGCTTTCAAGCCATGTTATTTACACTGTTTTTAAAAAGGTGGAAGGGAAAAAAAAAAAAAGAAGAAAACCCCCTTTTCCCCCTCAACCTCTAGAAAGGGAAAATATTAAGTAGCAGCTAAAATTTGTTTGAGATCAACATTTGTTTTATAAACTTTGGATTTCATTCTAATTGTTAGGGAGACACATAATAACTGGCTTTAACATAATTTTCTTTGGACTATCTCCCCAAAGCCACAATTAATGTAAATACCGGCGTCTTGTTAGTAATTTCCTTTCATCGGTAAATACCAAAATGCAATGATCCGACCACAAATCACAAAGCAAATAAGCTTGCCATGCTGTTCAAGCTACGCTGTTATTAAACAGTTTGTACATAAGAGAGCTGATAAGGAAGATGTTTTGTGAACAGAAGAAGTCTCTGACTACTTGGAAGAGTTTCATTACGTGGGAAAGCAGTAACTCTTACCCTTTGCAAGCAATGGAGACAGCAGCTTCTAGGGGTAATTAAACATAAACCCACCTGAAGGGACACAAGCAGAGTCAGGTCTCGGAAAGCCAAGGGAAACTTGGTGTACCCGTGGGAGAGACTACAGTCTCTCTTCCCTGTTCACAAACCTGAGGGGATTTACTCTCGTTCATGCATTTTCTTCAGTTGCTTTTGAGGGGCCTCTAGTGATGGATGACAAACACCTCCAGCAGGAGATGACTACCAGCCTCGGTGTCTCTCTCTTCTCTGTGCTGGGAAAGCAGTGGTGGAGGAGGAAAGACCCCCAGCATGCACAGGTCTCAGTCTTTCTAGTTTTGCTATCACTATTCATCTTGTATTTTAGCCTTCACTTGCTGGTATGCAGAAACACAGGTATTTTAATGCCCTATTTTCACTTTATAACTGGATGTATGTTTAACAGCCAGAAATATAAATCTCCAGTCAAACAAATAAAAGACTGAACATACAAATAACTGAAATAAATTTCAGTCTCCCATCAGCCACGATCCCTCTTTGCCAAATCCCCTCTTCTCTGCCAAACAGTCACAGTGAGAGAAAGAGAGAGAGATATGCTACTAAAATATGCAACAGCAGAAGATGCTTTCCAGGGAAATAAATAAAATCTTTGCCCGAAACACAGTTGGCATACACACAGCAAAACAAAATCTGACTCCGTGACCAGACTGCCATATTTGGTGTGTCAGGACCATTCACTGCAATGCACACCAGGGACACATTTCCAACACAGTCTTGCCTTCATGCAACTGCAGCCAGTATCACTCTGACCAAGTAGAAACCCTTGTTTTTAACTTAGCATTTTATGAAGGCAACAGTTCCACCCCTGTTCTTCTATGCTGCTCTATCAATTAGTCTCTCAAGGATGGCTACAGAGCCATCACTTACTGGGAGGGCAGAGCTGTCATTCTCTGGACAGGGCCTCAGGAGTCTGTTCACAGGCAGGAAAAGCTGTCACTAATAGCTGTGAGGAAGAAGATGGAGGGATAATGAAATTAATCCCTTTTCCCTGCTAAGCAACCTAAGTAACATTCTTCCATATCCAAGCACCTTACATAGTCTACCTCTCTTCAGTGTGAGCATGCAAAATAGGCAGACACCTTGTTTTCAAGGATAAGAAGGGTACATACCAAGAGGAGAAATAATTTGCTTGTGGCTATGGAAGACATTTGGACATGAGGAAATGAGATGCACAGCTGTATTGTAGGCTACAGTTTTCTGCCAATTTAATTTCTGGACACTCTAGCACTGATCTCTGCATGGGTTAACTTAACTCTGCTGGTGGAAGAGAAGTTTGCTTCCCATACCCCAAAGTGCAGAGCTAGGTTATTCTGCCAAATAAGCTAGTCACAACCAGCTCAGGTATCTGTGCTCCATTACAGTCTGCAGTGTAGATATTCATCACATGTTCTCAGGTCAGAGATTAGCGCCTAATCCCTTTGCCACGTTTCCCCGCAGGAACTTCATAGTACTAGAGCTTTGCTCATCTCTACAACCGATGGTTTTGCAAGGCCCAAACTACTTTGCAAGGATTGCAAAATGTGTTTGAACTTGTACATTTTCCCAGTCACAAAGGGTTGCTCAGCCCCTCCCCCAGTCCCAAAACACATTGGTACAAGGGCTGGAAAATAAGCCAAAACACCCCCGCAAAGCCCCCCACCATCTTGGAAACCAATAGCGTCTCAAAAACTGATCAGACACAGAACATGAATCTGTCGTCCTTGTGTAGTCTTGCATTCCCTGTCATTTTTCCTCTAGACAATTTCTATATTCTAACTCTGGCTCTAATTTCTACTCTGTTTATGTTTTCATTATGCTCCCGGTATAAGAGCCATACATCTCTTTCCATCTTATTCTTGCCATATAGTTAGAAGTGCCTATAGATGATTTGCAAAGGCTTGTGACCTCTCTGCAGTACATTTCTCAACATTAAGGTCCTCCAGCTCCTTGTTGATCCAAATCACTCTGAATTTTATTACCCTCCTTTGTATTGCCTGGCTCCCTGACCATGTAGTTTATGGTTAATCCAAGCCCTGAGTTTCCATCAGAAGACACTTCTCAGCTAACATTAGATTCAAGCCTTTTAGAGCTGTCGATACAAGAAAAAACCCTAAGAAATCATGAAGGGTGGAACTGGGGATACTAACAGCACAGAAGCAATAAACTTGTTCCCTAGCAAGCATGATCAAAATGATGGATCTTGCCAAAAGCGTCAGTTGCCCAATTTTTGTTCTTACCAAAGCTATAGGGTTTCCTTCACACCCTTTAATTACTCAAGCCTTACTTAAGGAACGTGGTTCAAACAAACAAACATAAAAAAAAGTTACAACAACGTAGCATGATCTTGACATACAAGATGTCAGAACCATTATAAACCCCTTTATTCCAGAATGATGTCTTTTGTGCTTAGAGGCATGCTTGCTATTCATAGATCTACTGCTCAGCTGTTCCAGTTTTTAGTTCTGCATAAATGCCCACTCATTATGTCCAGAGGGTTTTGCCTGTAGCTTTGTGTTTGTAGCCTTGAGGCAAATGTCTTGATGGCTTAGGGAACTCGAAGCGAATGACCAAATAACATCGGATTTTCCACAGCAACGAAGCCATTATGGGACAGCATTTCTATGTAACAGCACCCTTCAGTGTGCAATCATTATAACTAAGGATTTAACCAGGCTCTGGGGACATAACAAAATCACTTTGAAGCCAAAAATCCACAGTGAAATCTTAAGCATTAGATTTCTGAAATGCTTCTCAGAACTGCTTGAGTCAGGCAGCTTTGTCAGTTACAGTAAAACCAAGCAAAGGGGAAGGAGTTTTATGCACATCTTAAGAATGAATCCAAGTATTCAGACCTGTGCACGCAGACCTGGGGGTGCAGCATGCATTCATTGCACATGCAGTTTTTTTGCAGTAGCATATGGAGCCACCATAAGCACACACACAGGTCCAGATACCGTTAATATTTTTAAGCACAGAATTTTATCTATTCCTAAAACTTCTAAGTATGTGTCTCACAGTTTTGAGGAAAATCTATAGGTAGGTCGTAGAAGATTACAACAAGCCTTTGTAATCCTCATAGCCCAGGGAATCCACAGCCCCCTTCAGCTGTGATACTACCCACTGAGGAATTGATCTGATGGGCTCTTGCTGAATTAGAGGTCTGTGCAGATCAAGTTTACAACAGAGAAAGAAAGCAAGGTTGTGATAAAAAGAATTAAGGATATAGCATAAGCACTGGGTGAAAACTGTTGTGCAAGTGTGGTGGGTTGGCCTTGGGACTGCAGCCAGCAGCCCACCAGCCGCTTGCTCACCCCCTCCTCAACAGGGGAGAAAATAAAATTAAAAAGCTCACAGGTTGAGATAAAAAGCAGGGAGATCCCTTATCGATTGCTGTCATGAGCAAGACTGACTCAACTTGAAGAAAACTCATTTAATGTATTGCCAATACAACTGGGGAACAGGGTCTCCTCTGTGCAGCTCCTTCCCTCTCACACTTATCCCCAGCCCGAGTCCTCCCAGGGCTGTGGGGAGATCTCTGCTCCAGCACCTCCTCAGGGATGGCAGGGCTGTTTCTCACCCTTTTTCCTCTCACTCCCAGGCAGCATTTTGCCCTTCCGTACACCCGCTTTCAGAGGGATGTCCCCCGCAGCACTGACAGGCGCAGCTGTGGGGCCACTGAGGAACCAGCCGGAACCAGCGCAGGGCAGCCCCTCACCTCTCCTTACAGAGGGCCCTCAGCCCACCCTCAGCTCCTGGGCACAGACACCCCACACAGCCAGCGAAATACAGACTGAGAAGCCATAGAGGAAGCCTGGGTCTCTCCACTGAGTTAATCTCTCAAACTGGAAGGGAAATCATAGCCGAAACCTACCAAAACTTCCTCCCCACCCTTTGCTCTCTGAGGGCCAGGCTGCACCTACACGGCTGTATACAGGAGAGTCCCCCCGCGCCATCCTGACTGCCCTCAGCGCCGAGAGCTGGCAGAGGAGCTCATGCGGAAAGAGCGGCTGTTTGGACGGGAAGTGTGTGGAAATAATCGTATGCGGAGCAATCTGTGCGAGGCAGCCCGCGCCCCCGTCCGCAGACCTCCTGCGGGGCCATCGTTAATGAGCTCCCAGTCACAGCACATGAGAAACTCCACCGGTGCTTCGAGGAGAGGAGGCAGGACACCTGCCTGCTGCACATATGGCTGCTTTCTCCCAACAAAGACATTCAGCCTAGGACAGAGTGTGGAGTGGCATGGTTCAGAGAGCACAGCGTGCCAGTTCCACCCTTACTGGGAGAGCAAGAACAAGGCACGAGCTTCTGGCTGGTTCCTTCTACCCCTTAACAAAAAGCACTCCAAGAAAGCCAGCATTTTGCCCACATCTCCGAGGATGAGAAGCTGTGCTTTGGTAAATCTGCAGAGATGCTCAGGGTTGGATAAGGGCTGCATTGATGAGGCAGGAAGTTGAAGCATGGATCAGAAATGCATGACTGCATGGAAAAAAATTGGAGGTGTACTGAGACAAGTGACCCTCTTGTATAATAAGGTGATGTGGTCCAGCACTGGAATGTGATAGAAAAGGGGCTCCCAGTCACATCCCTCCCCAGACTGTAACCCTGCACACAAGGGCTGTCATATTTTGACATGACTCAGAACGGCTAACTACAGAGCAGGGATTAATCTGACTGTGCATCTCACCCCAGATACAGCATGACTTTTGCATCTCCAAGAAGCCTGGATTAATAGCAGCAGCCAGCAACATCACTGTCACAACAAGTTAGTGCTGCCAAGAGAAGTAACAGGAAGAATAACCTCTATGCTACAGAGGCTTACAAAATGGTTCAACCCAGCGGCATTGCTAGACAGTGTTTTAGCCAGCAGTGACTCACCACAAATGCTCACATGCTCCTCATGTGCTGGAAAACACTGTGGAAGTCTCCCCTCGGCAAGTCCTGCAACAGCTACACTTTGGCCAGGCTGCAGTTGACATAGCCTGGAAGAGCTGATGTGCATTTTACCCTCACCTTCTTCCCTCCCCAGGGATGCAATTTCCTACCTGCCCTGGTGACTCTGGATTTTAACCCTGATGGAAGAAAGAGTCTGGGCCTCAGGGGTTTTCTTAGGTACATATTTTTGAGAAGGGTGTAAATTCTTTGACACCTTTCCCTTATATTGTAAAGGTCAACTAACACATGCCAGAGGGAATGCTCTCCTTTCGTAAGGATAAAAAAAAAAAAAAAAAAAAAAAAAAAGAAAAAGGAGAGAAGTTTAGTTCTTTCCATTATTTGCTCAGTTCAGGCTTCATAAGTTTTCAGGTTTCTTCCTCAGACACAAGAACCTTCTTTCCTTCGAACTGCTCTTTTGAATAAACTGGGAACAACAACTTTTGTTGTCTACGAAGTGCGTGAGACACAGTCCCAAAGTTACCTGCATATGATGGTCTTTCAAGCCTCAGAAATAAGAGATTTTCAGCAGCCAGACATCAAATCACCAGCTCCAGGAATCAGCTCTCACACCCAGCAGCACAGCCTGGTTTGCTTGACTCGTTATTGTAATGTAGCTCATTAAACTCCCAAGAGAGGATATTCCACAACATCCCAGCTCCAACGCATCATGTAATAACCATTTCCACCTGAGTGGAAGGTGTGTTGACACCCCTAAACACACACTGATCCAGGCCATATTTAGGGTTCAGGATGTAGGATGAACTGCATGTAGGAACCACAAGAATCAGCTTTTCTTGTGTCATCCTGGTAACAGCAGTACATCACACAGCTCATCCTGGATCTGTGCAGGAACAGACTTTAAAAGGCAGGGGTATAAACCCCAGGGAAGAAGGGAAGGGAAGACTGGGAAGAAAGCAGAAAAACAGAGATACAGAGTGTTGCAAGTTAAATGAGCCATATTAACACAGATGTATGGGTATTCCTCAACACAATCCTCTTTCAACATGTTTGTGTATTTCCTTTTTCACCTGTTTTTAAGTCTGCACTGTGATACAAGGCAGGAGACTTGCCCCTCCTCGACTAGAATTTTATGAGGTTTATTTCATAAAAGATGTGAAAGGGGTGGAGTAGGATAAGGGACAATAAAAATTGTACAAAGCTAAAATTTTTCACCAGACACAACTTCAGTTTCTTGTACAACCACTTTATATTGGCCATGCTGACAGGACAGATTTCCTGCAAAGCGCTTAGGTATTTCACTGGTATTTATTTCAGTAACAGTTAGGGACCCTAAATATGTGCCTAATCTGACCATAGATTATTGAGACGCAGCTCACTGTACCAAGACACCAATTTACATCTCCTGCATCCAGAGCAAGCAGCTACCACTGCCTTTCCCCCCCCCCCCCCCCCGCCAAATAGATGAGTACACCCACGTACATGGGCATAGTCATGGACAGTGTTGACAAGACCTGGGGAAAAGCTGAAGACCACAACTTTGGGAGTCCTGCAGGGAGTAGTTAAGCAAGGAATTAGTAAGACAAACCCTGGTAAAACAAAGCCTCTCAGGAAATCTAATACTGCCCCTCATTCAAGTCTCTTCATCACCTACAAGTACAGAGCTGTGCTGGAAGCAGTTTGGTTGGTTCAGTTAAACCAGCTATTAAAATCATAGCCAGTTCCTTAAACAACAGCTGAAAATAACTTCCAGCCAGCTCTGCTGCCCAGCCTGGCCACCCCATCCCCAGACAGCGAACTGCGCACCTGCCCTACCACTGCTCAGGAGCCCCATGTGCCCCTAAACTTCACACTTCTAGGGGAGCATATAACTGAATTTCCAAGCTCACATTTACATCCAGCCAGCAGGGACATTTTTTGCCTTCTGTCCTCCCCAAAGCGACTAATTTCTCTGCTCTTTTTTTTGGATGCAGCAGCTGTAGCGAATGAGGTCCATGGCCATAGCTACACTCTGGGATATTCATCAGACTTTCACAAGCACCAGCCAGCATTTCTTAATGCATCACAGCAGAGACAACATCCAAGCTTTGCATTTTCCTGGAATTTTTTCCCCTCACCTCCACGTATTTTTCCATTGAAGAACTTGTGCAGGATTAGCCCCTATGGGAAGCAGTGAGCCCAGCGCAGGAGGCACGTACAACAAGCCATCAGCAGACTGATCCACTCGCTCCCAGGGAGCCAGAACTGACCAAGTCTGCGAGTGAGGTACATTTTTGGAGATCATAGGCCATTTACTGACCTCTGCATTAGCATCCCAGTCACCCACTGTAATTAGGCAAAGTAAGAACGCCTTGGTTTTGTGACTCGACAAGCTTTGGCAACCCTCTCCACGCCACAGCCCTGCTGTGGAAGGAGGGTTTTCTCCTATGTGCAGCATCCAACAAGTTTGGAGAAACATCTCCTTCAAAAGGGAGGAGTTTCCCCATCACTGGTCCAATATTCACTTTCTGTTTATGGTCCAACCTCGGGATTGTTGTTTTCCCCAAGTACACTACGACAGATTTCCAAATTAGACAGTCACCCTTGAAATCATTTCACACCCTATTACTTACAACGCCATTTTGGAAAGCACAGGTTTCTGATATCCCATTTTTGTAAAGCTCTTTCACCTATTTTCTTCCCTTTTATGCAAAAAGAAAAAAAAAGTTTCCTCAGTTTTAATCTTGTAAAACACATTATGCAAATTTATGGGGTTTATGTAAGATGATGGCCTGCGGCCATATCACCCCTGGCCCCGGCTGTGATCTCGTTAGATCTCCCAGCCCGAACACGCTGGGGCCTGCTCGGTGCTGGCTGTGGGACCTCCGGAGCCAGCCAGGTGCTGCCGAGGCCGGGCGGTGATTCAGTAGGTGGCCCCCGCTGTGAGTCAGCACCCACGGGGTGCCCAAGCACGACCCACCCGCCGCAGCGCACGCAAGAGCCCAGGTCCCCACACATAGGCTTCAGAGCATCCCCACATCTGTCACTGCCTACACATCACCGCTCAGAGGGCAAAGCGCTCCCAAGGTGAATCCTCAAGGTTTTCAAAAAAGCGGCAAGGGAGAAGATTTGCCATGTCCTGACCAACTGAGGCAATCCAAACAGCTAATTGTGTTTTTTTTTTTTTCCCCTTCACATGTTGAGCTACACGAGAAAAATGAATGGAAAAGAAATCCCATAACTGATTTAACACATTTCTCTCACCTTTTTAGCTAGCACCCAACAATTCACTCTCATCTTTACCCTTCTGATGCAGTTTGCTACAGCATACCTTACCAGCAAATATGAAAAGAAGGATTTATTTTAGCTGTATTTATGTTGCTTTTTAACACCACTGTCACAAAAGTCGTGAAAAATACCAGGCAGAAATCATTTTTACTTCATGTTAGCAAAGATCCCTTGATCATTCTGAATCCTTCTCCTCATCCAGCAGTTTTTTTGGAGTGAATCCCTGGAAGCACTCTCTGCAGAGAAGCTAACAGAAGTGCCTCAAAACAGCCTTACCAGAATCTTATCAACTTTTATCTTCCACCAGACAAAGCCACTAAGTACAGGCATTTATTTGCCAGACAATACAAAGATTTCCTACTATTGAAGCTAGAAAACAGTACTTGAGGCTCTGAAGGGGAGACCCTACCCTTTACCTAGAAGCATGCATATTTTTTTTCTCCTTTAACATCTTCACAACATCTCATACACATGCAGATGCACCCTGTCTACAGCCACTGTACACACCGCTATCAGCCACCCACAGCAGACACGAAGCCTTACCTTTGCTGAAGCTATGGTGCTGGCACATCGCAGGAAAGGAGCTCAGCCTAACAGTGCTCAGAAAGAAGTGTTTCAGGATCATAGCTGCTGCACTGCTGAAGTCAATCAGCCCAAAACCCAGCTGATCCCCTTCACTTAATCAGATGACCTCATAGCCTAATTCCTAAGTGTGCTTTAGCTGGGGCTTCTAGGAACTTGTGTGTGAGGTCTAGAAAACAGTCACCTCTGCAGTAAAGCAAAAATGGTGGCTCTAAGTAATGCCTCTGTCCATGTTACATCTTTGCCTGAGTCACATTAACAGGTTACAGCCTAGTTAAAAGCTATACATTTTTAACCTAATATAAGACCTCAGCTGTGAAAGGGTTTTTTTCATCTTGTGAGGGCAGGGCCAGAATTCAGCTACACTGATGTTTTCAATAATATCCCCACTGGGGTTTCTTGTTCAAGGTTGTAAAGAACCAGAGCCTTGTCATATGTGTTTCTGGTATGGAAAATACCCAGATTTGGGATTAAATCCCAAAGGTTCTTTGGCTTTGGGTCTCCAATGTAAGACCCCCCTGCTGAGAGGTTTGCTGGTCCTTGCTTTCTTAGGCCACCCAAGGATATATGTCCAAATACTGGATGGTGGCTTCTGGCAGTTGAGGACCTGCCCCAGGTCTCACTGACACTTCGAGCCATCTGGCTTCCTCTGCACCTACCTGCACCTCAAGCTCTGAAAATGCACGGTTTCCTGGCATCTCCAGCTCTGAACATCCTCCAGCTTCTCTCATGTTTTCTCTGGATTTCACCACACCTTAGCCTTAAATACAGAGCACCATTTTGGGATAATTAGAGATTCTTAATTAATTGGAGTTACAGATTTAAGGAGTCAAAGCTTGACAAATGAGCCTAGGTAAATTTTGCTGCAAGAGTTTGAGAAAATTACTGGTCCCAGGTACCTGCCCTACCCTTCTTCTGGAGGTTAATTACTGTTTCTCTTGCACAGCCAAACGCACGTGTGCTCCAGCTCTCACTCCAGCACCCAGTTCAGCTCCAGCACCATCCAGCTGCCAGGCTGCACCAAGGCACGGGCTGTGCTGTGCCTCTCCCCCTCTGCTCTCCAGCAGACATATCGGAGGATGACCCTGCACCTGCAGCCCCGGCAGCAGGGCTCATGGCTGCAGGTCTTTTCCTTCGCCCCTTGTGGCTTTTTCAGCTCTGTGGTCTTCCAGCAACAAGCAGAAGTGCAACAGCCCGACACAGCTTAAAGGGCATCTGACTACCTTACAAAGGCAAAATAATGCATTTCCCTCAATGTGCCTCACAAACGGAACTGTTCACGTGGTTTGGGTTTTTCTTTTTTTTCTTTCTCTATGGAGTTGATGTGATGCAAAGGAGGAAGGACAGGATGAGGACCTGACAGAAGTGGTTTCTGCTCCCAGATAAGCACCGTCCTGCCAGAGGGCTGCGATCAAACATTTTCCCTTCTCTCTGCTTTAGCATCCCTGTCTATAACAAGGGAGTTGACATCGTTTTAGATCACTTTCTGCTGTTGCTGAAGAACTCCTTCAATTAACTATAAATAATTTCTTATTGCAGTGATCAGCTGAAGAACACAACCCTTCACATCCTCTCAGTTTACACTGCTACTTTTACCTGAGTTTTATGCTGATTGACCTGGAAATAAAAACTCTAAAGCTCATGTAAAAGATTACTTCTTTTATTTTATTCATTATAGATCTCCGAACTTTCTGCTGTATTAATGAACAAATGTTTGACTTTCCTGGGAAAGAGAGCAAGCATCTGTATGATTACATATTTTTAATTTTAAATTATGGGTAAAACTCTAGATCAGATGGAATATTCAGGGAATGTGTCATGGAATAGTAGTAGCCTGTGCGTAAGGCCTTCACAAGAACCTGTTAGAAAGGGCTGTTCAGCCAAAAGACAGGAAAAATGGCATATTTGTGGCCAGCCCTCACACAACAATGGCACAGGGAAACCAGCTGGAACATCCTTGTAAGACATGCAAGAACATCCAATGAATGCGAAATGGCATCTGAAACTGGGAGAAGGCTTATTGATGTGACCCTGTTAAAATGAAAATGAAAGAGGGAAAAGGCAGCAAGTGATACAAAATAGAATTTAACAATTTGTTAAAAACACGGTTCCAGCATAGGCCCCGTGTAATTTGACAGAGATGGTCATCCATACAGCCACGTGGATGATGTGGCATTAGGCAACAGGCAGCAGCAATAGCCAGGCACCAGAGAAACGTTATGACAGACCACAACTGGCTTGGGTAACGCACAGAGTTTGCAAAGACGTGGACACGGTATCTCTGGCTGTGGCCAGGGTTTAGGAACAAATTCTCATTTGCGTGGTTCCATATGCATTTCCTGTGGCTCACCACCAGCCCTTAGGTCATAGTCCCAAGGGACCCCAGAGCGCTCAGCAAAACTGGCTCCAGGCTCCCTGTACAAAAACCTGCAAATATCCATGAACAGAAACTTGTTATACTTTGGAGATTTCATTTAGTGAGAGGGAAGTGTCTTTGTCCCTAACCCTGTGATGGTCTTTTAGTGAAGTAACAGTTTTGGGATGAAATCTTAACAGCACCCTAATTTCCTTTTCTTTCAAAAGAAAAAAAAAATTATCAAGCTCTTATTGCAGAGCACGTCCCAGAAGGCTGCCCAAGCCCACTGCCAGGACTGAGGCTGCACACCGTTAGGCCAGAACAACAACAAGGATGTACGTAAACATTGCATGAGGGGAGAAAACAGAGGAGGACTAAAACAAATAAACACAGCAGTCCATCACAGCAAGTTAGGCCCATTTCAAGATGCATTGCTGGGTTTATTCGTATTGCAAAAATCTGAGGGAGCAGAGGAATAGACAGCAGTAGTGCTGCAGCCAAAAGAGACAGGGTGAGATGAACCGTTTGTAAATAACAGTGAATCAAGGGAAGGGCAAAGCAAAAACTAAAGAGTCAAAAACTAAGTTTACTGAAATCAGTTATTAAGACAGAAGTTCATTCTTTTTCCTTGCTTTCTTATATATTACTAGTTTTGCGTCATTATTTCTCTCTGAAGCTGTGAACACTAGAAAAAAAGCTTTTTAAACTGAAAGCAACACTGCCATGAAGTCAGATGATTTAATGAGCCACGGTCCTGAATAATCATCAGGTTTGCAATTAATAATCTGTAACAATCGGGTCACCTGTCAGGGGACAGGGGTGCAAAGGCCATGCCCTCAGCTGCCCCAGGGGAAGGAAAGAGCCCTGCTGCCTGCCACAGCTCCAGTGCTGCCTGGGAAGACCCCAGCATCCTCTGGTGCCCAGCTACTGCTGATCGCCAAGCAAAATGGTTGAAATATTTTCTTTCTTCTATAAGCTGTTTTTATTCTGAGTGATGTGGATTCAACTGTTTTGGGGGAATGGGGAATGTATCAAGTAACAGTTTTGCAGAAATGCAATATTTAAAATGGTCCATTTCAACTTCAGAATTTTTAATCTTAAATCCTAATAAAGTAATTTTACTTTATATAAAGACCAATCCCATTATTTTTCTGGGAGAAGGGCAAAGGACAAGATTGGACAGTCATTTGAGTATTCCTTTTTCAAAGGAAATGAAAAATGGAACTTCAGAGGAGTCTTACATTAGAACTTTTTCTTTTAGCCAGCCCAGGCTAAGCTGTAAAAAGCAAGAAATTTTGAGGATCAAGAAAAAGCAAACAAATACCTTCCTGTGTGTTCAGATAACTCTGTGCTTTTTCAGTTTCCCAGGAAGTTACTAACTTATGAATGTTTTCCTTCAGATTAATAATTTTGGATGACAGACAAGTTCAGGGCAGAGTTTAACTGTTCTCTTCAGTGAATGGAGCAGAAGCCCTTGCTCTTGTTTTGTATTACTGGCACAGCTTAGAAGGTAGTTGAGCCTCAAAATAATGTACCATCTGAAATATACAGTAGAGGAAAAGCATTAAGGTAATGGAAACTCAACATTTCTAATGTTCCAGACATATAAATAGAACCTAAGTCAGTACATTAGACAATTGACTGGCTTTGAATGCACGCAGGAATAAATGGAAACATCCTTATTTCCTATCCCAAGGGGCAATTATTTCAAAGCCTGGCTTTGCGCATTAATAAAAAGCAAGATCCCATTGTCTGGTAGCTAAAATATCTTACTATATATGCAGTATATGGAGTCCAGCAGCAGGAACAGAAGAAAACCCCAGGACTCTAGCATTACATTCTGTAAAAGGGCTTTTACCATAACTAGCATATTTCTGTGTACATATAATCAATAAAAACTATAATTATTTATTGGTTATTGTCTGAATTATATATTGTTTGTATATTTTAGAAGTCTGTTAGTCATCGCATGTTGTAGCTGTGCTTGTGTCTGAAGATGGTCCAAAATGCTTATTTCTCAAATACTACGAGTCTAGCAAATGCAAAGACTGGAATTTCACACCTCTTTAGGAGAGACTGGATTGCAACTCAAAAGCCAGCTTACTCCCAACCTCAGCACTGATACATTCCTGCGTTTCTTTCAGCTTCCCTTCCCTTTCTTCTCCCTGCACACCTCCAGTAGTTTGCCTTTAGAAGAAAAATGAAAAAGTATTCAGAAATTGTACATATTGCCTCTTCTCCACATTTGTGAAAGAAACACGCTGCCACGATGTGAACCAAGTGCTTACTCGCAGTCATGCCCAGGTTATCACTCCTAATGTTTGCCTTAGCCACGCGCCTGACAGACTGAGCAGGTGTTGAAATGCCAAGGACAGAATAAAGCCCAGGTTCGTATTGCTCCTATTTCAGAAAGCACTGGGGGGAAAAAAAATAAATTTTTCTTCAAGAATGTGTTTGGCTATTTATTTTGCATCCACGACCCTGAACACCACTGCAAGCCTCAGATCCTCGCCTTACCACTACTGCACAGAGTACTTGGGGACCTTCTGCAAAATGCTGTAAACTTCCTGAAATCAGTAAAATTGGGCTGAAACCAGATAACAGACCTAAACAAATTTCCACATGCCAGGACTTTACAAAATATTTGTAATTAGAGACAGATTATTCTAATAAAGTCAGATTCACTAGAAGACAGAGCTGGTAGGATGGATTTTTATTTAGAGGAACTCTTGCAGTTTGTGTTTAAGCTGCCTATTTAAACAGGCAGCTAGCATGATAATGACATCTCAGGAAGAAAAAAAAAAAAAAAGATTCTTGGAGATACATAACATGTTTAATTGAAACCATTAGCTTTACTGGCAAACAGCTTCATATTTCTGTTCTGTTAATCCGAACAAAGTGCTGCAATTATGACTCAATACATAATGTCCTGTAGTGCTACTCACCCCACATTCCCGAAGTATAGAAAGAAAACAAAACTGTTTTCAGTTAACAAAACATTCCATGCTTCTATCCAGAATATTTTTATTATGTGGTTATCATATACATCAGAATTATATTGGGAACATTTACAAATATGTAAAGATAGTTCAGAACCTCCATTATTCACATACACACTAACTCACACACTCATTTTGCATGTCTAGTCAGTTATTAGGTGAATGATGCACAAAATTATTGCTTTGTGAACATACACCTCAGATTAGATTTAATCTTCAGTGGCAAGAATTGAGATATTTAAAAAAACCCAAGTCTTAAATACCCTGTATAACATACCTGTGCATAAACCTAAAGATATGTTTAGCGTACCCATTACCTTTGAAATACTTACCAAAATTAAAATTTGAAACCCATTTATAAAAAAAAGTATTAAAAAGTTCACCATTATTTACAAATCCGATTAAATTACACATAAATAAATATTTACATTCAACACACTGCTTCCCTTAATACACATAAAGCCTCCCTGGAAATATTTTTTGGCCTTAATAGGCAAAAAAGAAATTTTTTTTAAAAAAAGGTTATGTGCCTATTCTTTCAAGTTTCCCCCCAATTTAAAAACAAGACAATATAAATATGTGACTAAAGCTGCAATATCCTTAGACATAGAAAGTGAATTTTCTCAAAGCATTTTCATTTTGAACTTTTCCTTGTTAAAAAAATATCAAGATAGCATCCACTGCAGCCAACATTACTGCAGTTTTAAAAGCCTGAATATTTCCATAAAAATAAGCATGTCAAATGCCATCAGATAGCTTTTAAATCTAGCAGGATTTTAGTACTCTCCTATGGTAATCTGTAAATAAAAAAAGAAAAACCACCAAAATAAAATAAACAAACAAAAAAAATAACCCACAGAATAATCTTACTATTTTCAGGTGTTTATAAAAAATTTTAATGTACATAAATCTATATACCATTGTTTAATACTGCTTTATTGTTACTGTTGCATTTAGAGAGAATAAAACCCTGAAATTGTATAACAAATAGGCTTCCATCTAAAATCTGTATCTTAAACTATACACAAAGCTGGTCACCACTAGATACTTTGATGTGGAAAAGAAATCTAAATATATCTCTTTGTATATTTCCATCAAAAACCCTTTATAGCACCACTTTTACAGCAAAGGATTTCAATACACTTGTACCAAGTACTTATCTTCTGGTAATTGCTTCCACAGATAAGGTATACTGCAGCTTTTAGAAAGACTTGTCTCACCAGTCCAGGGGGAGTGAAGATCCCGAATAAGATGATTTTTTTTTTCTCCTTTTTTCCCCTCCTTTCTTTAAAAAAAAAAAAAAAAAAAGAACTCAAATCTCTATGTTCCCCCTGCCAAGAAGATCCCAGTCTGTGTTTAGGAAGAAGAATTTAAAGTCTGGTTTCTCTCCTTTTACTTCCTGTGCTTATCCATTTTATCAATGGTTTTGTTGGTTTCTGCAGGGCTCTGGTCGCCAGCGTTCATGTATGTTTTGTCTGCTATTTTTAATGCTTCATTTAGGTAGTTCTGGACGGATGTCATGGCAGCGCAGATGGCAGCACTCCCAAAGCCATGTGTGATCAGGCTAAAATGAGTCAAACAGCCCTGGATGCCAGGGTCCAAGATGGGACTGGGTCTCGTGTTTCCAAGAGGAGTTCTGTCCTGAGTGAGGAGGTCTGTGAATTCCTTACAGATCTGCCTGCAAGACACAAAGCAATCACACTTTACACCACGGTGGGAATTTATGCAAAAAATCAAATCAATAAATACAAATAATGGAGAGAGTCTATATCAAATATTTGGCAGTTATGTGGGAATTAGCATTTTCAGAAATTCATTAGTCCATCAGCAATGTCCAAAATTAAAGCCTATTTCTTAGGACCAGTTTCTGATGAACCTTCTGTTATATCTGCATCACAAAAACACAAACACACTCTGCAAAATAATCTCTCCACCTCTGGTGTCTGGCTGGCTCTGCATTATTTGCTCTAGATTTTAAGGGGGGAGTGGGAATTTAGGGCTAGTTTCTATGAGAACTTCCACAGCTGCAGTTAAGTGATTTAGCAAGCCTAAAGCAGCTGACGAGGAGATTCAGTTTAGTTGTGCATATTGTGCATATATGCCTTCTTTGAGAGAGCCCTAGACCCTGATCCTGCAAACACTAACACATATGCCTGGCAAAACACAAATGGTTAATAACGCTCCAGCATATGTTGTTTGCTGCTTGTAAATCTGTCCCCTTGATGGGATTTCACAGAAGCTGAGCAATCTTAACAGAATCATCAGTTTATCAGAATTTCTCAATCACAAACATTGTCCAAAAGATATTAGTGCCAGTAACAATACCAGTAATGAAAATACTGAAGAGCAGAAGTGGTGCTCAGTAAAAAAGCATAAGGCTTAAGCTACAGGAAAGAGAAAGACTACATTTCTTGTAAACAAAAGGTCTCTTCTTTGAGAAGGCTGGTTTAATTCAGCAACAAGAGGAGTATATTGTTTGCATCCCTGATCTGAGCCCAAGGTCAGGGCAACTTTCCTCAGCAGCTGAAGCAGGCTTTTCTCAGACCCTCTGCAGAGCAAGGGTGCTTTCAAAAGCAAGGAACTGCATCAACCCCAAACCAGAAAACACCTCAGACCAGAACAGATTAGGAACTGAAGGCTTTGTTAAGCCTCAGGCTGGTATGGCCAGGGCAGGGGAAAGGGGACAGTAAGCACTCCAGCCGCCGGTTTAAGTGTAACTCAACACAGGTATTTCCCACCAGAGACCTGTTCAGTATGTGGTTTATTTACAGGTGCAAGTGTCTGCACAACAGCCATAAAGCTTCTCTCCTTTACCCTTCCTTCCCTGTTCAAGGTTTGTAACCAGAATTTAGTAAAGTGCAAGGACTTGTCACATCTCCCAAAGGTTGGCTTTCACTGAACTGTAACAATCTTCAGCCATAATTGTGAAAAGGGACTATCAACAGTTCTTGACTCCAGTGTCCCATGGGGGGAACCTGTGTGCTGCTATTGCCAAGAGCAGTCGTGAGCACCCAGCACGCCCACCAGTAACTGTCCTGGGAGATGCCCCTCTGGGCTGCACGTACGCAGAGATGGATGAACCATCCCCTGCTCCCAGTCCTAACACTGGTTCACATTCCCAGCTCACACCTGGGTCCTCAACCCTGGCAGACCTAGGGACATCTTTTTCTTACAAGATGTAGCTGTCCTGGCACAGGCCTTTTTCTTTTTTACTACAGTTAAAAGAAAAAAGAACAGAACTGGTCCAAACTGCTTTAGAGTTATCGTACAGGGTTGTTATTATTATTATTGGTTCAGACTAAAATAACTACTGCCATAGTTGAATTCAAACCAAAACCAAATAAAAAGAATTGCTTCATCTCCCCGATTAAAATTACTCATGAAAACATACCAAACTGTCCCCAGTCGCAGATACTCATGGTCAGACAAAAGCATCTTTAAAAGGAAAAAAAAAAAAATCCAAGCTCAAAACTTACTTCGCAGCAAGAAGCATATTCTTCCTGTTTGCCATTTCATTGCGGCCCATGTGTGGTCTAGTTAAATATTCGGCCACTGCTTTGGAAGGAAACTCTGTCTCACATACATAACCAAAGTCACGAGCAAGATGCACAGCTTCACCTGGTGTGGGGAAAAGGGAATGCTTATTAAATGTAGTAACAGCTATTTATTATAAGGAGATCAGGGAAATCAAGGAAGGTGCTGTGGATTTTTGAAGTGTATTCCTGTTTTAGAAAGGGACACTGCTATGTTACCACTATACCACTCATTACCATTTTCTAATTAATAGATCAGTATTTCTTTGTAAGTTTGGATCAAGAAAAAAAAATACCCTATATTGTGACTCCTACAAAAAGTAATTTTCTTGCTTTTATACTGGAAAGAAAAATTCCTGTCTCTATCCAGATTATCTGTGCAGCAAACACTAGAATTCAGTCTGGATCAAATTGCCCACTGATATTTAAAAAACCTGGCAACCAAATTCCACTTATATGATAACGGGTTTATTGGTTCAGTGTGCTGTCTAAATACTTTCTAATAAGCATTTTCAAATAGAAAATAAAATTGTAAGGCGTATAAATAGGCCATTTTTTAAACTGAAGCAATTTCATCAGGCTTAAAAAAATGGAGTTGCACGATCAGAGCGTTATCTGTGATGTACATGTGTGCATGTGCACGCACATAAGCTCTCTGAAATCCAACTTACAAAGAAAGGTTAAAACCTGTAAAAATGGAAGTTGTGTTACTGTTTGAGCTGATGTAGAAGTGAAATAGCAGTAAGGTACTGGTAGATCTTTTTTTACTTTTCAATTGCTGTTTCTATTCCTATTAAATAAATTGTACCACTAGCAGGACCTGCTCTAAACAGAATACAAAACACAACCACACACACGTATATACACACACCCTTCAACTCAGCTTAACTGATAGAGGGTCCACATAACATGTTACAGATTAAAGGGGCTCCAGTTTCCCATCAGGAAGTCAAAAGCTATAAATCTCACTTTATATGCTTGTTTATTAGAAAAGCTTCTGAGGATACCGCTGAGGTAGGGCCAGGCACTGGAGTCAGCTGCCCCAGACTTTTTAAGTTTCCCAGCAGGGAACCAAACCAACCCACTGATGTGATGAGTTTCACCCCTTTGCTTTCCCCGCCTGTCTCTGCACACACCCTCCCAAAACCCAAACAACCCAGTCCCTCAGGAAACGCAGGCTGGACAAACAGTTTGAACAGCTTGGCATGCAGGAGTCACTGCATCCCTGCCACGCAGCCGGGAGGAAGAGGAGCACTAGCTGGGTTTGTGCAGCCGGGAGGAAGAGGAGCACTAGCTGGGTTTGTGCAGGCAGGCCTCCGAGGCCAAGGGCTTAGCAACCAGATCTGAAGGGAGAAGAAGCCTTTGAGGGGCTCCTCTCCCCAACACAGCAGTTAGCTGCTGCAATGTCCCCAGCATGGTCACTTTAAAATAAACAAAAAATCCTCTCTATTACATTCACTGACTTTCTATTTCTAGCCTTTCCATGCTTTGCCTAGAGGATAAGAGCTGTACACAAGGGGAAAAGATTTGATTTTAAGACGCGTTCAAAACTGACCTTCCACCAAAGATGTCAATAGTGTCACATTTGCAGCTTTCCTTCTACCAGCAGGAAGATTCAAGCCAATTTTATCCAGTTTTTCCCTTAATGATCTGCCACCATTTTTAGATTTGGCTCTGTAATTAAAGAAAAAAAAAAAAGCCTTATTTATCTTCAGGGAACACTTTTTAAAGATGAGAAATTCCAGTTACTGACATTCAATAGGGTTCTACCAGGAGAAGATAAAAAACAGGCTCTTTTCAAGTGACCTACTTTTTAAATGCTCTACTACAAACCAGCCAGGATGAAACACAGCAGAGGTCAAAATCAAAATGTTTCAAACTGCACCAGCGAAACCAACAGCTGTAGAACAATCACAAGCCAAATTAAGTGTATGCAAAAAAGGACCTATAAAGTGTCCTTGCAATGATTCATCAAGACCACGAGATTTAATTAAAAAAAAAAAAATCATTCCATGGGGAAACAGTTTGACAGAGGAATAAGAAAGGTCCATTTTAAGACAAAAATCCAACTTTAAACAGAGAATGAGAATTGCTGTCAGAGCTGTTAATAGCTTTTCTCAAGAAGTACCAGAAGTGCAAAGAAGTTTTATTTCCAAAGCCTATTAGGATTCAGTGTTGTTGGGCTTCTTAAAAATCAGAAATTTGCTAAAAGGTTTCTTAGCTCCTGGTTATGCTAATCTGGCTGCTCACACACACAAGCACAAGAAAAAAAAATACCACAACCTCACAAATAGACCCGATGGGGACGGCTGTAAGGGAGTCGCAGCCTACCTTCTGAGTACTCCTCCTAGTAAAGAGGCATTGAGACACTCGGGGGGCGACAGCCGTCTCTGCACCTCTGCTACTGTCACTTTGTATTTCGACGTGGAGCTCAGGAGGGAAAGTCTCCCCGGAACGGAACAAAATACTTCATTGGGGTTTATGACCACTCCAATTAATCCATCCTTTTGGCAGGGGAGACTCAGAGCACTGTTTTTCGTTAAAGAAATGGGACCTGTGGGAGGAGGAGGGAAAGCAGGTAATTTTATAAAAGGGAAAAATAAATAGGAAGCAGCAAGTGAATTTCCTTTCTACAAAAAAAGACCAGGAGACAGGATTTCGTTTTGCATTAAATGTTCACACCACTGACCCCCGTCCCCAGCATCTACCTGCAGCACGGGGCTCGGCTGTGACCGAAAACGTCCCCAACAACTATTCCTGAACAGCTGTATTTGCCCACAATGAATTTCAAGGAGCAGCCAAACACAACCAAGAATACTTTTTAAAAACGCACAAAGAACACATCCCTCAAGCAGTAGCTGCAACTTAGCAAATCCATACCTAGAAACTAAGTTCAATACAACTACAGACTCCAAATTAGCATCCTCCAGTCCTCTTTCTGAGCCGGGGCAGGGAAAAGCCTTCCAGCTACTGCTGGGGTTCCTCTCTCACTTCGTACCCGCAGATTTAAGAAACTGCCTTTGGGATTTAATCCCAACAAATTCATAACAGACAGTACAGAGAGAGGGATGCAACCCAGAGGAAAACTGAAAGTAAAACCTCGTTCGTTCATGTCTTCAGCCTTTAGGTGAGTAGGGACAACAAAGGCTGTGCAAGGAGCAAACCACACATCCAGCTTTTCCACCCCTTTGCGAATCCACCCAGTTAACCCCCGGTGGTGTGCTGCAGGCTCACAGCACCGATGGGAAAGGGTTAAAGAGCCGAGGTCTGCCCCGCTCCCCGGAGGGGGAAAGATTTTTCAGTGGTGCATCTGACAGCGAAATTATTCTCCCATGAGCTAAACGCAGCAATCAGCGCTCTGACAAACACTTCTGCTTTTCCTCAGTTAGGTATTTGTTTGAAGTCTTCAGAGGAAACTTCCACTGATTTTTTTTTTAAAGCACAAATTTGTTTAAAAACAAAAGCAGGAAAAAAAACCCAAAAGACTGTAAATTGAGTCAATACGTCTTCCTCCTTTCTTAAAACCTCAGCTACAAAACCATTTCGATTAAGATAAAGCCTAAACAGGTTTATGCCAGCTAACTCGTTCCCTATTCTGCAGTCTTGTAAAGAAGGAAAAAAAGAAAGAAAGAAAAAAAAAAAAAGGAAAAAAACCCAAACTGTTTTCGAGCACTAGCAACGACAAGAAGAAAGCCCCGTGTCACTGTACACACGCATATTCCAGGGCAGCATAAATTCAGTCCAAGGTCCTGGTTTCGACTAAAGCCACACACAAGAGCAGGGACGGCCACTGACCCCCGGAGGAGTCTCGCCACCACCGCCGGAGCGGGGCAGCCCCGGGGGTTTGTCCCCGCGGCACACAGGGGGTTTGTCCCCTGCCACCACCTTCCCTTGGATGGAGTCAGAAAAATCCAGCGACAGAGAGTGCAATAAAAACCCCTTTTTTGATCCGAAAGGATGGCTTTTAAAAAGATAATAACGCGTCAATTCATCGGGGCATCATTAAACTCTTAACTATTGACAAAGGAAAGCAAACTGCAGTGCCACCTTACTGACCTTTTCTAATGACTGTCTGGTCATGCATTAATAAGTGTTGATCCTCCACATTCTGGAAAGAGAAACGGGGAGAAA
>NW_010106200.1:358-873 GCF_000699245.1 Pterocles gutturalis | reverse complement strand
GGGGACAGAGCCACTTGTCCTTGCCCAGCCCCTGTGTCCCCAGTGTCACCTGGGTGTCCCCAGTGTCCTCCCCATGTCCCCAATGTCCCCTGGGTGTCCCCTGACCTTGAACATTTTCCCGCTGAGGGGACAGAGCCACTTGTCCCTGCCCCGCCCCTTTGTCCCCAGTGTCCCCTGGGTGTCCCCAACCCCCCTGACCTTGATCTTCCCCGGTGGGGGGACGGAGCCCCTTGTCCCTGCCCAGCCCCTGTGTCCCCAATGTCCCCTGGGTGTCCCCAACCCCCCTGACCTTGAACATTTTCCCGCTGGGGGGACAGAGCCACTTGTCCTTGCCCAGCTCCTGTGTCCCCAGTGTCCCCTGGGTGTCCCCTGCGTGTCCCCAATGTCCTTCCTGTGTCCCCAATGTCCCTAGTGTCCCCTGACTTTGAACTTTTTCACCCTGAGGAGACAGAGCCACTTGTCCCTGCCCAGCCCCTGTGTCCCCAGTGTCCTCCCTGTGTCCCCAGTGTCCCCTG
>NW_010106200.1:0-307 GCF_000699245.1 Pterocles gutturalis | reverse complement strand
CAGTGTCCGCTGGGTGTCCCCAACCCCCTTGACCTTGAACTTCTTCCCACTGAGGGCACAGAGCCACTTGTCCTTGCCCAGCTCCTGTGTCCCCAATGTCCCCTGGGTGTCCCCAATGTCCTCCCCATGTCCTTCCTGTGTCCCCAGTGTCCCCTGGGTGTCCCCTGACCTTGAACTTCTTCCCGCTGAGGGGACAGAGCCACTTGTCCTTGCCCAGCTCCTGGGTGTTGGCGGTGACGAATTTCTCCAGCTCCTGCTCGGGGTCCTTCCTCCCCAGGCGCTGCGCCTCCTCCTCGGGCAGCGCCTC
>NW_010106199.1:0-235 GCF_000699245.1 Pterocles gutturalis | reverse complement strand
CTCGGGGAACCCGTGGGGTGATGGAACCAGGGACATCTCGCGCAGTCCGGGATGCTGCAACTCAAACCCAACCGATCTGGGGGGACTTGGGTCACTGCGAGGGAGCACTCGGAAAAGACAGCTCAGATTTTTCAAGAAATGGTAGGAGACTTAAAAAAATATAAAAGCCATAGCCAAGCCTCTGTCACCCACCATCTCCCAAAAGTTCACCGAGAAGGAGGACCCTGGTCGCACA
>NW_010106198.1:902-4559 GCF_000699245.1 Pterocles gutturalis | reverse complement strand
GCCAATGCACCGCTGCAACGCCAGCTCGTTGCACTGCCACACCGACCCCCAGCCATGCGTGAAGAGGAGATTCCATCATGCTGAGCGGTTCCACAACCTACCGAAGACTCTACAGCATGGACCCAGCGCCCCGGCAGTGCTCAGCCCCCAACAGAAAGCAGCCAAGAGGGGGCAAAGCGAACAGCGATGCTGCAGCAGGAAGCTGAGGCCTTAGCACAGTTCTCCATCGCCATGTCCCCACTGTCCCCTGCAGACCTGTCATCCCCAGGTGGTCCTGCCACTCCTCCAGCATGGGCAGAACCGGCACCAGCAGGGCTCAGCTGGTCCATGCCACCGCGAGCCCGTGCCGGCTCTGAGCAGGTGCAGAGCAAGGGCTGTCCCCTCTCTCCATGGGACGGTCCCCAGTGACCTGGGGGTGTGCAGCCACCCAGCCCTGCTGCCCTAGCAGTACACCTCCCCTTCTTGGCTCTCAGAGAGGTTTGATGTCCAAGAGGTAAGGGAGCGTGGGGAAAGCAGGAGAGATTCCAGGGAAAGGAAAGGTCTGATGCCACATGGGGACAGCACTTGGCTGCTTTACACACTGAGAGCCCATAACTACTTTTTTTTTTCTTGTTTTTTTTTTTTTTTTTTCTTTCCCCTACATATCGGACTTTGCTTCTCATAGCAGAGGCTAGCCCTCAGCCTCCTGCTACAGCCAGGGCCGGAGGAGAGAGGCCATTGCCAACCAGTGGGGTCTGATTTGGAATTTCTGGCAAATTCTGCAAACGCCAGGCTTGGGGCAGCCCAGCAGCAGGCTGAGAGCCGGCGGGGCTGTAAGGGTTTGCTCTGCTGATGGGCAGCCACGGCTGGAGAAGGAAATTGGCCATGTCAGAGCCGGCAGCTGCTTCAGCTGTGAACCAGAAGGTTCCTCAGTCAGTCCCAAGCACATGCGGGGATGGGGGGAGATCTGGGGAGTGGGTCCCACCAATGTGGGCCTGGGCAGGAGTGGAGCCAAGGAACCCATGGTCATCCATGAGCTTGTGCCATCACAATGGCCTCCTGATGTCACATAGGATGACCTCACTGCCCATTGTCCCCCACCCCATAAAATGGCAACCCTGCCCCTGGGCACCATTCTCCCAGCTGCTCGTGCCGGCAGCACCGGCGATCGGAGCAGGACAGGAGAGGGGAAGCCTCAGGCAGTGGTTCCCAGCTTCTGGGTGCTGCAGCCCAACGAAGGTGCCCAGTGAAGGCTCAGGGCAATGACAAGAGATGCCAAACCAAAGAGGACCTGTGGACACTCTTTGGTTGGTGGCCCATGACCGCAGAGGACAGCATGGAGGCAATGGAGGTTGACCCACAGGAAGATCAGGAGGAGCCCATGGGGGTCAAGTCAATTCCAGCCCACCTCAGGCAATGCCCAAGGAAGGGGGGCTGGCATGTGGAGAGGGTCTGGCCCCACCCAGTCCACTGCATGGTCAGGTACGCTGTGGGCGGGAAGCCAAGACCTTCATGCAGCCAAACCTGCCCATGCCTCCCAGTCATTGATCAATCAATCAGTCTGTGTCCCTTCATCCATCCATCCTTCCATCCATCCATCCATCCATCCTTCCCTCCATCCTTCCATCCATCCTTCCACCCATCCATCCATTCATCCATCCATACATCCTTCCATCCATCCATCCATCTCCCTTGAAACATGGTGGAGCTCCTAGTGCTGCTTAGGCTCTTCCTCCCCATCCTGCCCTGCCCAGCTCCCCCCAGGGGCTCACAGGGTCTCTCCCCTGCCCGATCCAGGGTGCAGGCAGCACAGCAGCGCAGGGAGGGTGTCAGGCTACAGCGAATGGGTGCAGGCAGCACAGCAGCGCAGGGAGGGGGTCAGGCTACAGCGAACATCCACGGCCAAAGTGCACCCTGTGCTGGGCACATCTCTCATCAGCAGAGTTTGCAGAAGACAGAGTACCAAAGCCTTCCTGAGATGTCTCCTCCTCAAATAAATCCCCCTGCCATGGGTGGGGACACCTTCCACTGGACCAGGCTGCTCAGAGCCCCATCCAACCTGGCCTTGAAGTTTTCCAGGGATGGGACGTCTACCACTTCTCTGGGCAGCCTGTTCCAGTGTTTCACCACCTTCATTGTACAAAAATTTCTTCCTTAGATCTAGTCAGCATCTCCCCGCTTTTTGTTTAAAAACCATCACCCCTTGTCCTACGGCTAACAACCCTTCTCTAAACAGCCACGAGACATGGCGCAAACCTTCGTGTTGGTCCCCACAGGCACCAGCCCAAGGGATTCAGCAAAGCATCAACGATGCTTCCGTTCACAGACATGTAGTTCTTCAAACAAAACCCTCCTAAAATCCCAAAGCGGCATTCCCAATAAGGGGTCTGTGCGTCCCTGGGGTGCACAGCAAAGCCAGTTCCTTCATGCCACTCAGCATCTCTGGGCGAATCTCCAGCTCTCCGATCCGATCCGCTCCGGTCACTCGGGAAAAGCCTCTCCAGCTGCCCAAAGCCCTCCTCCAGCATGAGCACAAGGAGCATCATGGTGTGGGGCTGCCCAGAGCCCAGGCTTGCCGCTTGAGAAACAAGACTGGGACCAGAAGCTGTGCCCCGGATCGTAGCTACTCTTTTATTATAAATCATGCCGTTACGTCGCTCCTCCTCAGAGTTAGTACGTTAAACATTTTTCATTATATATATATCTATATAAAAAGGTGAAAACACCCCCTCCCCTCCCAAAATGTCAGAACGGAGCATGGCACCAGGAAGGAAGACAAATGAATGCCTGCTTGACAGCCAAATTGGAATTTGCTGAGCACCAGAGAAGCTGTGGGTTGGCTGATGAGCAGCGCGTAAAAATACGGACGGTAGAGTAACACATGAGGGATGGCAGGACGGAGAGGTCTGCTCTGGGGAAAGGGGGCTGTCTGCCTCCCTGCGCCCTACGGCTGACCCCCGAGGGGAAGAGAACACGGCTTCGGATGAGATTTCCCATCTTTGTGATGCAGAAAGGCCTGAAAATAATAACAAGAACGATAACAAAAACCACACACTTTGTAGATTGGAAACTCAGGGCTCCTCCGCTGGCTGCGGTGGCCCATGAAGATGTGTGTTGGCCACACGTGGCCAGGAGGTGACCTGAAGGAATGTCAAGCCTGCTCTTTTCCCATCGCTGGAGGTCCCGAGGGCAGAGGAGCGGGTGGCACTGGGACCAGCACCCCAAGGCCACAGCAGCATGTGGCGAGGCTGCCTTTGGAGGCAAAGCACCTTTTGGAGGCAAAGCACCTTTGGAAGTAAAAGCACCTTTGGAAGCAAAGCAGCCGCAGAGTTTCACTGGGGAGGGCCCCGCCAGGACCAGGCAGACTGGTCCCGAGTCACAGCTCGGCAATGGGGACACTGTGACCAAGAGAGTTCTCGTCCTGCATCCTCCTTTGCTTTGCTTCCTGCGGCCCGATGCATCCTTAATGCCCGGGAAGTCACTGCAACCCATGGGAAGGGCTTTAAGGAAAAATAGGGGGATGCCTCAATCGAAGTAGGTTGTTAAGAGAGTCGGAGTAACCCCCTCTTCCCAGTTAAACTGGTGTCACTGCTCTGCTCACTGAGTCACCTGCTCTCTGTCCCCTGCTGCACATCCCAAGGTGACAGGATGCAAACCAAGAGAACAATATCCCTGCCC
>NW_010106198.1:0-491 GCF_000699245.1 Pterocles gutturalis | reverse complement strand
TGAAGCTCCGGGGGCGAAGAGTGCGGTGTCTTTGGGGGGACGGGTTTGGGTGACGCTGGCTCCCACGGGAAGCACGACCAGTGTCTGTCTTGGACCCAGGGGAGATTCCCAGGACGGAGAGGAAGGGCACGGTTTGGTGGCCCTCTGGCGTAGCTTTTGCCTTCCAGTTTTCCCACGGGGGTCACGCTGTGTCCCTAGTGCCCCTGGCATGTTTTACAGCACATCTGTCGGAAGTAGGTCCGGCTGCAGAACTTGAACTTCAGGACGAGCGGGCAGTAGGCCACCTTGTTCACATCCTTGCACTCTGGAGGGGTGACAGAGGGAAGCGGGGTTACAGCTGCCTTGGGGGTGAGGAGTCCCGGAGGGGGGACTTCTAACCAGCCCTCTGCAAGATCCTTTTGCACCCCGATGCCCAGCTCCTGGGGGCTGTTTGCCAGGAAGCAGGAAGATGCAGCCATGCTGAAGAATCATAGAATCACAGACTTGTTTTG
>NW_010106197.1:75900-85169 GCF_000699245.1 Pterocles gutturalis | reverse complement strand
GCCTGTCTTCTAGAGGGCTACATGGTTCACCAACTCCTTACACAATCTACTAAATTATTAGTGTACTAGAAAATCCTTGATCTGTACAAAAGTAATAATAACAATTATTATTATTATTATTTCATTGATAGGAGTAAATTCCAGAGTCAAGAGAAGTAAATGCTCCTGGCCTAAGAGTATTAATTGATGCTGTCAATATACATAATTACAAAAAAAAAAGAGGAAGGACACATGGGTGAGATAGCTACAGAATTTGGTGGTGTGAGAAGGAGAAAAGGCCGTGACGCTGTGTAAGCGCTGCTCAGCAATAAGGAAAACATCCCTGTGTTATCAACACTGTTTCCAGCACAAATCCAAAACATAGCCCCGTACTAGCTGCTATGAACAAAATTAACTCTACTCCAGACAGAAGTGGTACAGGAACATAAGAAGATACGAGGACCACTGCACGTAGGCCTCTTTAGAGTTTATATTCCTGAAACTAGGAAAATTGGTTGTACTGTTTATAAACAAGAACTCTGATCCCCCATCTACTTTTTTTTTTTTTTTACCTTGATAGGCTACCTCCTGTGGACATTTTTATGTGGCAATTACCTACATTAGGTTCTTTTTTTTGTGTGTTCCAAAATTATAATGCTTTTGGAATCTAATGCTTTGTGCAGTGCAAGCCGATGTACTATTTCCTGGAAAATCGATAATTATGTGATAACCAGTTTATTTATCATAGTTTGCCATAAGCTTTTTCTTTTAATATTAAACTAAGTACTAATGTACACTTTAGTAACAGGATTTTTCTGGATTTCTTCAGACTTGATTTAAGTGAAAGCAAGACAAAGAATAAACAGGTCTTATGTAATTTTAACAGTTTTTTATAACAGATCTGGGTAACAAATGTATATAAGCATTCAAAAAATGACAGAAAAAATAATTGCCATGTGTCACCACCAGTGCAATATAAGATATTTAACATTATTTTACAGTTCCTATGGAGAATATGGTAAGTGCATATCAAAACGGTCTTACTGATGTTGAAACACAATGTAAGAATGTGTCGTAAGAACCCTTAGTTGTCTCTCTTAATAAGTTAGTGTCCATCTGATCCCTCTGACACCATTTAGATGAAATAATTTCAGGTCTCACTAATAAAATTATGCATAAAATGAAAATTGCTATAGACTTTCTACTAAGAAGAAATGGTACTTTAAAATGTTGATGTTGAAAATATTGTTTCAGCAGATATTTTTTAAAAGCAAATAGACTCAGCTACCTCTCCATGACCACTGTTTCAATTCCTTACTCTTTCTTTCTTTATTCTTTCATTGCCATTATAGCTTGTAATGTGTAGATATGCCTTTAAGTAAATGAAATAAATGAACACATTTTGTTCAGTTGGTTGTATTTATGAGGTGTAATGTGTATGGCAGAAATTGTGGCCCAAAAGTAATATGATGATGAAGAACATTGCAAGAGGAACTGCAATGTCAACAATAGCCAAACAGACTTTCTTTTAACTAAAACCATCATCAAGAAAATATATGGTTTTGAACCCCTGGATAGCAAAACACAACAACCGCTCACTCACCCTACCCCCTTCCAGGGATGGGGAAGAGAGTTAAAGGAGTAAAGGGAAGAGACACTCATGGGTTGAGATAGTACAATTTAATAACTAAACTACAATAAAATTGAAAATAATAATGATGATAATAATAATAGTAATATATACAAGTACACAAATCAGTGATACACAGTGAAACTGCTCACCACCTCATGACCAAGGCTCAGCCTGTTCCTGTCTAATGATCCCGGAGCAGGGAGAGTCCTGAAACTGCAATCCTGGAACAGAGATAAGAGCCTGAGCATCTGGGACCGAGAGCTGACTGAGAGAGTGAGATGACCCCAAGAGAGGGGCAACACAGAGAGAGCCGACCTGGAGAGAGAGAGGATGGCCCGGAGCAAGAGACTGATCTTTATATTCTGGGCATGATATGCATGATATGGAATACACTATTGGCCAATTTGGGTGTCAATCCTAAACCTAATTTCGAATCCTAGGCTAGTAACTGGGGCTGTGCTCCCTCCCAGCTTCTCCTGCACCTGCAGACACTGGCACAGCAGAGAAGCTGAAAAGTCCTTGACTGTCCTGGCAGCAGCTATAAACATCAGTATGTTATCAGCCCTCTCCTCAGGACAAATCCAAAACTTAGCATCTTAACTAGCTACTATGAAGAAAGTTAACTCTGTCCCAGCCGAAACCAGGACAGATATATATGTGCAATTATTTCCAAATTGTTAGGGAGGGAATAATTACTTAAGTACATTCTGATTGATTGCTTGATAACTCTATCAAAAGAATATGAATTGAAAAGCAAACAAGTCATGCTGCATTCAGTACATAGTTTCAAATCTTCAGCAACAAGAATTTTCAAGTAATATGATCTGGCTGTAAATAGTTTAGAATGACCAAACTCTGGATGTGGACGGCCTCTGCCAGTGTTTCTCAGTATTCTCCTCTTAATGCTAGTGGCATATTCTCTTACACTAGGATACTCAAGTTTTCAAGGCAGGGACTGTCAGTGTTTCCATTTGTACAACATTGTTAGGCACTTGCAAAATGAAATTATGGTAATTTGTGCCACTTGTGTCTCTAATACAATGTTTTGACTTTTATGTACAAGACCCAGTTCTACCCTAAGTTACAAGTTGTTTCAGCTGAAGGTAATGGAAGTTGTGCATATACAGGAATAGAGCCTGACCCTTAGCCTCCTGACATCAATAGGAACAGATGTGTTCTCCTTTTTTTCCCCTTGGGGCTTCCAGCATTGTCTTAGTACAAAAGAGTCTGATTTTCTTAACACTTTAATGGCAACCTGCTTGGGTTTTCTCATTTTCCACTGTCAGCTTCATTATTTGCTTATAGGCTTTCTAAACTTTGTAGGAATAATAGTCCCTTAGTAGCATTTTCTGTGCTTAAAAATACATCACAAACCTTGTAATATGAAGCATCCTTCCAAGTGGGAAAAACAGCTTGTAATAATATAGTATGTATGCCATAAGGGGGGAAATCAAGATTCTCAATTCTGGCATTAGCCATAACGTTTTCTGAATGCTTGACTTGTCAGCCTTAGATTTTTCACATTTTCAGATGTAGTATGTTGAATGTGTTCTTTTTAAAGAAAAAAAAAAGGTAATGTGACAATTCTGATACCTACATAGGTCTTCAGTATGTTTACTTATGTGAGTGGATATCTAGTGATCTAGTGAAAGTTGTCCTTGCTCATGGCAGGGGGTTTGGACTAGATGATCTATAAAGGTCCCTTCCAACCCAAACCATTGTATGATTCTATGATATTAAAGTGAGATGTTGTACTTTACCTCTGGATTCCACAACTACTTGTCAACAGTGGAAATGCAAAAATAATGGAGAATCATGAAATATGTTGTTCATGCCCTCTTCTAACTCCATCTTTTCATCCTCTTGGATCTTCAACCTAATTTACATCTTCAGGATTCTCGTACCTGTCCCCACAGATGTTAGTCACTAGGATTCTTCATCTCAGTTTCCTAGTTTAGCAATCACTGCAATGTCTTTTCTCAGACTCCCCCATCCGCTGCCAGACCCTTTCAGTAAGTTACATCCTGTTTTACTTTGTCCAGGTTTCTCTTTCTCTTCTAAATCCTGGTGCTTCCATTTTTTTTTATTGAATTCCATTTTTCTTTGCTTCCCCTTTACCTCTTTCATAATGTAACTTGTTTTTCATTTTTTTTTTTTTGCTAGTAATTCAACATAGCTCCTCTCCAAATCCACTTCCTAGTAATTTATGGTGGAACAAAGAAATTAGTCCTGTAGTTCAGTCTCACTTCCTCTTCACCTCTTCACAACTGACAAGTGTCATTTTGGCTTGACATCATATCCCTTTGTCTCTTTCTGAAAAGCCTGCGCCAATGTACTCCTCTTACCAGAACCCTTTCCTTGCTCCTGTCTCTTTGCATTTGAACTCTGCATCTTCTTCTTCCATGCAGTCTGGTGCCAGACAGATAGAGTTGGCTGTCAGAGAACAAAAGAAGCGAAAACTTCAGGTTTCCAGAGCTGGTGCTAGGTAAGTAGTTAATGAAAAGTCCTACTGACTCTGCTCTGGACTATGCTTTGTGAGACTGGGATCTTAGAAGTGGTTGTTGCTAAAACTCCCCGGTTCTCTCTGAGCATGTGTGGTTTTCAGACTTTTAAGGATTTGGGTATGTTTGAATCTGAGTGGTTGGTTCAGTTCCTCATCCAAAGCATGGGGACTAAAGAGAGATCATCAGATTTGTTTTTATTCTGGCTGGAGTTATCTTGACAATTTTTGGAAAAAATAATTTTCTTATAACATTAAAGTACATTTTGAAGCTCACACAATTCTGAAATTTATCAGTCAGATGGTTAAAACTGGTAGAGTTATAATCATCAGTAAAAGAGTCCAGTTCCAAGTGGTAACTCCTATAGCAGATAGGCTATTGTCAGTATATACCTGTGCGCAGCGTCCACATTTCATTTTTTGTTTGATGCCTTTCTGTCTTGCTCACTAATACTCCCAGGAGTTTGGCCTGCAGTCATATTTGGCATGTAATGTGCAGACTGTATTTCTTTGACTGTCGTTGATAGAGATTTAAAATTTTGTGAAGTTTTTATCATTATTTTCTTTCAGATTCCTTCTCTTACACCTGTTTGTTTTAGTGGAGGAACCTGTTTAAGACTGGAGCCAGTGAGTCCAGGTGCTTATTGCTATATACAAGCCTGTAAAAAGAGATGTGGCCAAAAGATTTTCCTCTCCACTCTTCATTCTGCAATGCAGCAGAGAGCATCTTGCGACACAGATAAGGTCTTTAATTAAAAAAAAAAAAAATACTACCAAAAGTTGCAGTGCATAAAGGAAAGAGAGAAGCAAGAACCGTGAGAGCTGCCAAATCCTGATGCTTTTGCAGAGGTAGAGAATTTGACAGCAAAAATGTGCCACAGTGATCCTACGTACTTTACGTTATCATTCACTGCCAAAACAGTTAAAACCAGCCATGAAACATGAGAACCTGTCTGTCTGACCAGAGAAAATACATCTTTTCCTAATCCTAAATCTAGCACAACCCATGAGCTGGGTTTCAGGCAGATTTCTCAGTAACATGCCAGCACCTCTAAAACTTTGTCTAAAGCCATTTCTAAAACTGAAGAATGCCTGTTTCCTTTTCTGTATCCCTTTCTGTTCAGCATTCTTAGGCAAAAATTTTCAGTTCAGAATTTAAAAAAAAAAAGTTCAATTTTGGATGGTGGCTAATCTTAGTTTCTAAATAACAGAAGCTTGTGGGTTGCTTGTAGTTTTTCAAGTGTTGGTGAGTAGGTGGCAGTTAAACATATGCAGTTCTCCTGGTTTTCAAGGCATTTGCAGTTCAGTTGTTTCTTTGAGTACCACGTACTGAAACTTTAGTTTAGGTCCCTGGCTTTTCGTGGACAAATGTAGTTCTTCCTGACTTCAGTGCAGTCAGGACAACACTGGACATCTGGAGTTTGAGTTGACTGATGGTCATTCTTAGGAATACTTTTGCATCAGTTAAGACATCTGCCAGTTTCCTGAGAAATCTTTTCGTTGTTGTACAGGTGTGTGTATTTCATGATTTTTATTGATAAGTGTTGTACCCAAAGCTGGTCAGTGGTTTTGATTAATGCAGTTGAGGTGTTGGGGCTTTCTGCCAAACCAAGTACTTCAGTGATTCTGTATCAATGCCAGTGAATCTTTTCCTCCAAAACATGTATTTCTAAAAAGTAATTGACTTGTAAATTTTTTTGGTTTGATGTTGCTGTTTCATTTCTGAGTGCATATTGGAAAATTCTGTAACTGCCCCATGTGCCTGTCCACTCACAGCCTCAATGCCTCCATAGGAATCCCACTTTCAAGTCAATCTTCTATAATAACAGTGGATTTCTTTGAGTCTGTTTATGTTCCTACAGCAAATTCTATCAGTCATGAAACAATAATCTTTTGGAGAGGACTTTCTCAAAGATAGGTTAATGGGATATTTGTTTTGCAGGATGAGAAATAAAAGGAGACTGGAAAAATAGAATGAATTTAAGCAGGAGCTTAACGGAAGGTACAATGTTCACAAAATCCTTCTGCAAACATTTTTTCTCTGGTCAAATAAGGGAGCGTTACCAGAGAAGAACTCGTAAGAGTTTCAGTTGCTGTTGGAATGTTGTGATAAACAGGGGAACAGGGGAATAAAATTGTACAATAGGTTGAACATTGACATTTTATGATGTTTGGAACTTCATTGTACTTGTACAGATATAAACACTCAGACAGATAAAATATAAAATGAGTCTTGAATATCCACACAGGCAGTATCTTCCAGAGGTAGTATCCAGTTACATGACGGTGGGGCAGCAGAGCATTCTCCATCTCAAAAGAGCCTTTGGACAGTGTATCCTAGCTATCTCAAGGCAATAAAAGATTAATTAAGTAGATAAGTAGCTGAATAGCACATACTTGTAACTTGCAATTTGTAGGCCAAATATATCTTACATATAGTTTTGCTAACTCAGACCTCTGAAGCTGATACCCAAAGTTACCGTTTTATTCACTTCAGTTTCATGAGCAACTACGGTTTTCATCATTCTTTGGACAGAATATAATCAGTATAATCAGATCCTCCATTTAATTATCATAGAAAACATTTTCTAAACTAAAACTACATCCAAAATGGAACATATCTTTGTAGTATGGGCTTTGCAATACTTAATTATGAAATGTCAAAGAAATTTATCAGCAAATGAGACATTAAAACAAACAGCAACAGCAACATTTCTACACCTCAAGTGTGTAATGCTGGTTACCTGTGAATGTTTTGCACAGATAATGTTCTTTTGTTAATTTTGTAGCTACAGCAATCTTCATTAAGCTAGTTGGTTAGTTGTACATTTAATCTTAAAAGAGACAAAATTTATAGACCAAGAGATTTGTCATTACTGCTGCAATCTTTCTTGAGAGAGAACTCTGTTGGGCAGACTGAGATCTTGTCTAAAACTTGGAGCAGGCAATGTCTCTATTGAATCTATAGAACCAAACGTATAAATTTCATTCCCTGATCTGCAGTAAAAAACCCCACATATTCACAATGTGAAGTGAAATATGCACCAGAAACTAAAGGTACCAATCTTTGGTAGTGAGCATGATCAACTTCTTGCAGCATGAGGAGTTCTCAAAAGAAGTCTGGACCCCACAATGTCTTGGATGTTATACGTAAACATAATAATAGAGGCAAGATCCATGTCACCTAGACTCTGACTTACTTTGAGCCTCAGTGTCTAGATTTTGCTCAAGTTCAAGCTGAAGTGGCTCTCCGGAGACTACTAATTCTCCTTGAACGTCCTTAGAATTCCTTGTATACCTAACATTAGCGCCTGGGAATACTCCGGAAAACCCTGACTGAGCAGAGAGATCCTTGGCTTTTGGCTAAGCCCTACTCAGTCTAGAGTTTGTGTCGGCTTACTTAAGCCCTAAAGTAATTCTGTTTTACAGCCTGAAGAACAGCTAACTGGTGCTGACAGCTCTGGTGTCACTAAAGAGTGTAACATGGCACTCACCTCATTCAGCTATACAAAGTGATTAGTGTATATATGATGTATATATAGCTGTATATGTATCTCTCAGATATCTTATAGTCTGAATCATTAATGCACAGAGGGATAGAAGAAAGAAAAAAAGGTGTCTTTAATTTCTGCTTTACCAGTGGCGAACTAGAGCAAGCTTAAATTTGAGCAAGGTTGAACAAAGTCTGTGACAAAGCTGTAAATTTAACTGAGAATTTTGAGTGTCTTAGCCACTCTAGTTTCTGTTAAGTGTGTGGTAGTTTTTCCCACTCTAATGCATATCAGAAGATGACTGTTCTTCACCCTGAATTCTATTTGCATTACTGTTTAAATTAAAGTTTT
Organism: Pterocles gutturalis; assembly: GCF_000699245.1. NCBI lineage: Eukaryota > Metazoa > Chordata > Aves > Pterocliformes > Pteroclidae > Pterocles > Pterocles gutturalis. The sequence goes on along the minus strand of NW_010106197.1, from coordinate 77,215 downwards.
TCAACAGCTGCTATTTTTGCAGCAATGGAAGACAATACTGTGGAGGTGGTCTTCATTTACAGATGGGGAGCAGTTATCGAAAGATTGTTGAATGTTTGTTCCTTATGACATACAAAGATGTTCAAACAAAGTTCTAAGAGAGAGGTGATAGCTTCGGGAGGTGAGAAAATGTATAATATATTGAAACAATCTCATCTCAAACTTCTAACAATTCACAAAAAGAAGGAAGAATTATGAACTTTATTGTCTTCTACTAAAACCCTGAATTTTGTGACTTCTGTAATAACCTTTTCAACACACATAAAATTTCTGTATTGATGCGACATTTGCTATGTACAAGATCCTCTCTTTCAGTATATGATTAGGTAGCAGAATAGGTTTATATCAGCAGTATTTTAAGGAAAAAGCAACAAAACCTGAATATGTGGCAAGTTCTTTCATTTTACTTAGCTTATGTCATCCAACTATGTATGAATATTTTTAATTTTAGTTAGCAAATCTTAAGAATTAGATAATTGTCCAATTGTATTCGAACTTCCGATAAAACATAATATGACTGTGTTATTTCAGGGCACAGCAAATCAGAAGGAAGATCCTTACTTTACCCCTCCAAATGGTGGTTTTTGCTAATGAGGTGTCTTCCATAGTTCAAATGCATCACTTCAGCATTGGCATAGACATTTAGACTGTGCCAGGAAGCAGAGACAAGCCTGAATCAATCTTTATTTTTGTAAAAGGTAACTGACACTCACATTGCTTCTGTGTTTTTGATAAAGGTTCAGCCACTAAAGGTTTGGCATCTGCTGGAAAGGTCTGCTTCAGCTTGCCATTCTAGGTAGATGTGATGGCTGGGTGTGAATTTAAAGCTTTTCCTAAAGTTTTCTCAAAGCTTCACCAAAAATAAAATAATGATAGGGCAATAATTTGTCCGTGTGTGCCTGTCCCTGTCAAGCCTCTATTGACTCTTCATTATTCCCGTTCTAAATGGAATACAGCTCCAGGGAAGGAAACACTTATATAAGAGGGGTTACAGTGGAAGGATCTCTGTGCTAATCCTGCATATGAAAAACAGGCCTTGGAGCCAGCATGTTGTAAACTAATTAAATGTAGCCATTCTTCCTCTTGAGGAATAGATGTTTCTCCCTGCAAGTTACCAGGGAGCTTTATGGGGTTCTCTCTTTCCTTTGAGAAAGAATACCTTCAATTAAGGAAACTAAAATTGAGCAAGTGAAAAAAAAGTCTTGATAGAATTACTATTATGCAATATTTGTGTGTGTGTATATGTGAATAATTTGTAATCCCTATTTGTGTAGGG